>NW_008598147.1:17566-61168 GCF_000691845.1 Merops nubicus
GACATTCCTTTTCTTTTATAATGTAATATTATGTTTCTTACCATCCATGCTGTGACAAAATCTCCCATCCAAGTCCCAACTGCAGCTACCTTCATAAAATTTTCGTTCCTCATGCCCATGAAGTCTGTTATAATGTATGCACTGTGGAAACAAGAACACAGACTGTAAGCTATACACGTCTGGTTAATGCAGTTATAAAGAACTTGCTTCAGTGACAAAATTTATTATTAGCTGTGAGAGATTTCCCATTTCCTTCATAATCACTTTTTCTGCTAGATCTGAGTCTTGACATAGAATTGAACCAACATGGGTCAATTCCAGTTAGAAATGGAAATGTGAATCTGATTTACAGCCTGTGTCTCTTTTGAAGGTGCTAAAATAATGATAGGCAAAAGTTTTAGGATTATGTAGGGCTTCCAGAAATATAAACTATTTTACACTTTTTGCTTCTTCCTTCATACAAATGGAATTGCAACATTCTTGGAATCAGTGACTTGGCAAAATCTGTATGAAGAAAAATTAAAATCTTTTTATTCTCCTCCAAAAGACTATGAAGCTACTTGACTTTCACTCTACCAGTTATATGATATGTTCATCAACACAACAGTGCAAGCAAACTCTGCAGAATTACGGTGAGATGTCACTGTTTCTTGATTTATACAATGTATTTTCATAGATATAGTCTACTTAGACACAAGAGAAGAATTTCTATTTGCTTAAATAATGCTACAGATAGGATTTAAAAACTCATACAATAATTTGACCTCTGCTTTCAAATTTATCAAGATGCTATAAGGACAAGGTAAAGGATTAAAACCTTTGTGAAAAAAATCATAGCCTTTAATACACTCATATCCTTTGTTAAAAGACTTATAGTGTTTAAGAAGAGATAACTCTCCTTAAGAGCAAACACACTGAATAACAATAGCAATTTTATTTTAACTTCCCAAGTGATAGATTGTTTTCAGGATATCTGTAAACATTTCTTACATAATGTTATGCCTCTTTAAGAGTGTGCACAAGTGACCTAGTTCCATATAACAACTACCTGGAACATTGCATTCTCCATTATTCAAATCTTACCATTATTATATACTAAATATTGTAAAGTATATATCCTTGTAACTGGATCAGTGCAGGCTGACTGCACTTTCTGGGGCAGTCTTATTAAAATCTAAATATTTGACCAAGATATGAGCAACCCCTGCACAGCACTGTATCACTTCTTAGATACAAGTTAATATGTCCTACAATAGAAATATTAATGCCATTGAATAGTTTCATGACACATGTAAAATGGGATACCCTAATGCTGCTTTTCATTACACATCATGACCTTTCTGCTAATGTCACTAACAAAAATACCATCCACTTTTATTTTCATCTGTTGTATTGCATACAAATGTTGGCTCAAATTTCCCGCTGGAATTAAAAAAAAAAAAATAATAATTTTCCCAAGTTATTCTTAAATACATTCCATATAGTTAATAAGATCATCAATATTCTATATTCATCATGCTATAAATAAGGATGTAATAACAGCTAAACTCCCTGTTCCAACACCCAGCCTCCATGACAGGGAAACGGCAGACACCTAGGAAAGATAGAACAGGCAAACACACCACTCACAGGTATATTTCCCCAGTCTCTTCACAACTGGGAAACATTTGGAATTCTTTTTTTTTTCCTGCACCTTGGGTAAGCCTTTCTTGTAGCATACATGAAGGAAAAAAATTATCAAGTCTGCATTCCTTAAGCTGTCTCATTAACAAAGAAGGCACAACAATGTCAGCTGTAAGGACTGGCCCTCAAAATCAAACTGTACCTTTATCTTTTTCATCAGTGTGAAAGACATACAAAACCCCCACAGTTCTCACCTTTTTTATTCCCTTTCTGCATTATACATTCTCATATGCATTATACATGATTACAGGTGTACAGAAACTAAACGAACACTTGCACGATGCTCCTGAAAAATGGGCCACTTAGGTAACTCCTATGGCCCTGTCACATATTGTAGGCCTCCCATGGCAGGCTCAGGTACACAAGATGGGTTATCCAAAAAGGCTGAAGTCACTGATCACTGAATGTAGGTAACAACAAGTAGAAGAGATATCAAACTAGATATAAGCTATTTTTCAAATGGAAGTTGAAGTTCTCCATGTAGTCACTTGTATTTACAAATGTTAAAAGTACCTGAAGTCTTATAATGAGGTCAGGTAAGCTGGGTGCAATACTTAAAAACATAGAAAGGCCTTGAAAGCACCAGATAATCCTAATAGTCCTTTTTGTAATTTGAAGCATGAACTTTTGAAACATGAAAGCATCCAAGAAGACTGGTATAAAGTGTGCATTGTAGTCTATAAGTAATTAATGACTAAATTAAATATGCAAATAGATAGTCCTTCAGTTAGAATTATAATTGCATATTATTATTAAAAAACTCTTAAGAACATCATCTGTTCTTATTTTAACTGCTTTTACTGATTAAATACAGCTACAACTTTCTATGGAACAGAGAAAATATTTTTAGCCATTATCTTATTAGAAGCAGTAATGAAATACACTGCTATTTTACTAACTATTTTATTAACTATTAACATTACATCCTTTGTCTTTTAAGCTCTCAGCAGTCTTATTTGCATTTCAAAACACAAGGAGAAATTTACTTCCTAAATATGGATTTTGGGCTAAAAAAGGAAGAAAAAAAACCCTCAGTTTTTAATTTTAAGGCTTTAGGCTAAGTATGAATGAGAGTAGTTGACATTTTTAAAAAAATCAGGCTTGTCTGATGATGTTACCCTGATATATATTTTAACAGCACCAAAAGCAAGATTAATTCTGCTGTGGAAAAATCCCCACTTTTTTTCCAGCTTTGGCTAGTGATTAGGGCAATTTTCATTCATTGTTTACTCTACTTCCTGGCTACAGAACCATGTCTACACCCTTCAGGAGGACTAATAGCTCCTGGGTTCCAGCTAACTGTCACGGTCGGTTCAGATTTTCTATAGCTTGTCAAAAGGCTTCTGTTTGCTTTGCCATGCTTGCATTCTGTAGCAAGGTACATTCAAATTGAATGAATAGCACAATCTAAGAAAAAAATGAGTGGAAAAACACAGCAGTTAAAGCTCAGGCTAAAAAGCTCTTCAGAAACAGACAGGATAAGTGTAAATAATTAAATGCTGAGGAGCCAATACTTGTGAATGTTATAGATAAAGAACAAGTTTGCAATTGGGATTGGGGACAAGCCCACTGTTAACGTTTCACTGTAAAGCTGGAAGCTGCAAATTGCTCTTTGCAGGCCACAGACTGCAAGAAGAAGGTGGTAAATCATGATTTTGACAGAATAGGACAAACCAGAGGAACCAAAAGACAAAAGAGACTTGAAATACATAGTTCTACAACAGAGTCCCAAAAAGCACATCATAAGGTGCTGCCTATATCCATGTTGTTACGAAACGTAGGTTAATAGCAGTGAATCAGTAAAAAGATGTATAAGTCAAATGTATTTGATCACTTTTCTGGAATTAGCAGCAGAGTGTGCGCAGAACAGATAAAGAGGGAAACAGCAGCACTAGCTCAGAGAAATTGTGCAAATGACAATATCAGAGCATTTTTTCAAAGAAGGACACCGTAGCAGCTGCCAAGATGACAAGCAGTCTGAAATCAAATCCAACATTTTTCATTTTAAGTTAGATAAAGATGTACAACCTGCTGTGGTGCTATCAGCATTGTCCCAGGCACTGGAATTAAAGTTACGGCTAAAACTCAGTGCTGAGATGGTGTTTTCTTGACTATCACAAGAATCTAAAACTGGGACACAGATTGAATTTAGACACTTAAGTTTAAGCCAGGGATCCAAACTCTCAATGAAGCCTCGTCAGAGCAGTAAATGCAGGTTAGAGCATGATTTGTCCTTAGGCTACTAAAGGCATGCTGGATGAAGGCTTTGTTTGCCTTATGTTACTGCAGGGTGGCTAGCATGTCAAACAGTGTGTTCACATACCAAAAAGCATTGCTAAACCTACGTGACTAAATAATACCAGGTGCTGTGACATATCCTGGTCTCCACATGATAAACCAAAGAGATCTGGATCTCTTCAAGGCCTGTGACACACCTGGTAACCCAGCCAGATCTGAATGGAACCTGAGGTTTCCATGGGCCGTAATGAGAGCATAGGCAATTTGGGGAGGTTTTAGGTGCCTTTTAATGCCATTTCAGCAACCTCAACACATCTTAACCATACTTCAGCTGGCTCTTTAGACACGCTAGAGTATCCAAGGCACAGGGCTGGCACATAGCACACCAGGCACGTTCTGTACAGTCTACAAGTACCGCACCCATAAAAAGTAGTAGCTTAAGGCTCTTTGAAAAGGAGAGGCCTACATATCCTTTATGTTGAGTGATAAAAAGCCTGTACATGTCCCGCAGTCTGATACATGCTTTTCTGAGGTGGTTTTATTATCGAGCATTCCTCCTAAACTGTTGATTATCTATATGGAATTTATTTTTCTTGCTGCACCTGACAAAGGGAAATGCCTTGACAGTGGCCAAGTAACAGTATGAGAGTTCACACAGGCTGCAAAGAAGTATGTGTTCAGATGCGGCATCACAAGCTTCCATTACTCTTAATCTAGCAGAGGCAAGGAGGTTTCAGAATAGCTGAAAACATACATAAAAGACTCTAAAATGACAGAATGTCAAACGAGATGCTTGGTAGCACTTTGCTCAGCTGAAAAGCTATGCCTCTACTGCTAGGAACTGAAGTCAGAGCCAGAGGGAACAGGAAGATGCACAAACAAGACCGGCTATATTACGAATGGCATAACGCATAGCTACCTACAGACAGCACAGAGAGCACAATAGCTAGTCAGTCACACTGTCCCTAACCATCCCCCGTGTACACTTTAGAGGTACAGACAAAACTTTTGCTATGATACCAGTACAAAGAGAATTAAGAGGTACCGAACCAGGGTTTTTCGCTTGACAAGACATCAAAGCAGGAACAGCCACAAGAAGCTCAGCAGGCTAATCTCCAAGACACAACAAAACTAGGATGAAAAAATGCCTTGGCCATAGTAAGACAGATCCATGGCACAGTGCTGAACACCTGAAACTGACGGACTGATGCTGTGCTTTGCTGGTTGGTAAATTCTTTATGTTTTTCTTAAATCAGGGAACAGAACCGTGATTCTGAAAACTTTTGTTCATCAGTTTACAGGCCTGAGGACTGTCTAACTTACTCTGGGGACTTGGCTTTTAAAGCTCCCATGCCATTTAAAGTTCTGCTGCTTGGCATGTACAGGAGCTGCCCACTCTCCAAAGGAATAAGTCATTGGGCTTCTAGCTCACATTCTATATTGGTTGATATCCATAAAGTAGTTATTTCTCCACTTGGTTTGCCTGCAGAGTTCCATCTGTGAAGCGTTTTGCAAGCCTGCCTATAAGACAAGGCCCACTGAAAAATGCAGTAATTGCACTTCGTTTTGTTAATGTAGAAGAGGTGTATGCACATAACCGAAATGGTAAGGAACACATGAGATCAAATCCCTATTCCAAGGGACACTGGTTCAACACCTTTCAAAGTCAGAGAATTGGGATGCACTGTCAATGAGAAAAGAAAAGGTAATGTCAAACTCCTATTAGGACAGTAGGGTGTTTTTATTGGCATATGGCACTCTCCAAGAAGATGAGAAATCTGTGCTTCAGTCTTAGGTTAGGTGTAACTGAAGCTGTATATTCTATGTCTTGCACAAGTATCATCTTTCAAATGTAAGACAAGCATTCCCTTTCCTCCACTTCTAGAGAAGTGGAATGGATGCGCCTGGTCAGGATAGGAGTTTGGATTAAATCGTAAGTACAGTCCTACTTAAGGTGCTTCAAGTAAATTGGAATAAGTTTTAAAATACATTCTGGGCTTTAATATAGCTTCTTTATTGCAAATTGTAGGAGATTCTTGTTCCTTGTGGGAGTTTTTGTGGAACCTACACCAACAACACTCAAGCACTTCATGCCAAGTGGATTGTGGACTTCTCTTTAGGGGACACGTAGTATTCATACAGATTAACTGTTGCCTGATAATACTAGTCTTCCTAGGCTGCCTCCTTAACCAATGGATTTAACAGGAGTTCAAAGCAGGGCATTTATTTAGATTATCGTTATGCGTGGCATCATTGAGAACCAACAGCTAAAGGATTTGCAAAAGGTAACTCATAATGGCAGGGGATGTAAGACTGCATCTCTACTGGGAAAATCTTTGGGATCTGCAGTTTCAAAAGTGTTAAGGAACTCCACTGTGGGAGGAATGAAACCTCCCTAGGCTAAAGGTAAACTTTGGCGAGTACTGGCATATACTCCCAGCAGAGTAAATGACAGGACATGTTACACATACTTTTTTTTTTTTTTTTTTTTTATGGTGAACCTTAAATGCCATGAAAAAGATGAGAGACAGACAGTGGATGAGTTGGGAGGGAGCTGAACCCAGATTTCTCCCCTCTCAGGTAAGCTAATTTCTGTATCATTATGTAAGTGCTTTGATGAAAATGCTGTACTAGCAGCACCTGGAGACTCCAACTCAAAGCACATCCTATGGAGAGGACAGTCTGGGGAAAAGCATAAAAGGTGCCCAACAAAACAAATTGATTTTTTATATTTATTATATCCATGAGATACCGTTTCCAAATTTTCAAGGATTTTTGTTATTCTTATGCAACGTGTATCATCGCATGTACATTCTGTTTAGTCATACAAAGGAAAAACAAAGGCTGCAGAGCACATTCAGCATTTTTGTGCAGCAAATAAAGGTTACACTACTCAGCCAAGGACAGGTTGCCTGAAACATTTCTAATGCCATTGTGCTAATAGATGAATACTCACCTAAATACCTATAGCACAGTCTTACCCACCCCACCCTACCCCAACACTGTAGCTGTTTCTGCTTGCATTTAAACTCTATAACCACTGCGTAAGTTTTATTTATTGAAGCAGAGGAAAAAAGAGTTGCCTCTTAGATGCCTGTCTGATACTACAGGAGAGAACTGAGATATTTACTTACTGTCACACGAATTGTTTACTAAAAATGTTTTAGTGGACAATCGAACAAGTTAAGAGAGCCATGTCATCTTTTAGCATCTCTTTTAATAGGCTAGCAAAATTCTGCAACTAATCCACAAGACTATAGTACAAGCTGGTACATTCCGTGCCTTATTTGTTTCACTCCATTTGCCTATATACTGTGATATCAAAATAGTTCTACAGGAAGAAGGTTCCTAATGCTAGCACAGGCGCCCAAGGACACAAATAGGACAAGTGGCCTTGGGCATATCCATTCTGAGGGTTTAAAGAGGATCCCGATTCACCATACTCCAACACGCTCTGCAGGCATTCAATAAGACTGGTAAGAAAGGGTTTGAATGACGCTGCACAGGCTGAACTCTTCAGAATAGGACGTGGCTTACACACATCCATTCCTGGTGTTGACATTTCACTACAGCTAAGGAAGGATGACAGATGTGCAGCAATACTCTCAAGAACTGGCAGTTGAAAGAAAAAAATTATTCACTTACAAAAAAAAAAAAAAAAAGGAACTGCTTATATCATTGTCAGAACACAAACAGAATCACATGATATACTTGCAACTTACCTTTTTCACCAACTGCTTTGAATTTCAGCAAAAACTTTGTACCTTCTATCCATTTCAGTTTTAGGGATGGCAGAGAAGTTTAAATGCATTATTATAATGCTGAATAAAATAATAACTGCAGTATTATTGCTATTCAGAAAGGGGAAATTAGAACAATTTTAACTGGGACAAAACACAGAATAGACTCTGCTTGTAAGTAGCAGCCCAAGTGGAAAAGTGAGACCAGAAATATAATTTAGCACATTTCAGTAGAAACTTGTAAGTATTAGCAGATAATGCAACCTTCCATATCATTCCCCAGCTTATTAAACTTTCCTGAAACATCAATAAACAGATTTTTTTATAAACTAAATTATTTAAATATCAGAACTGCAAATATTATGTCATAAGTTAATGAATTGGAACTGAGGGAACAAAGAGATGATGGCACAGAATCTCTGCTGACAGATTCTCAGCAACCATAACTGAAAAGAATTTGAGCTGGCTCTGAAAAAGATTGTAAGCCCATAATGTAAAATAAACTCGTGAAAATTTCTTATGAGTATACTTTTTAGAAAAAAATATTATAAACAAAGTAGATTTTTTCCTTATTTAATGAGAATGTTTTAAGGCTTTATAAAGACTAATATTGATTTGAATTTCAAGGGTTTACTGTAGTGATTGGGTGAAGCAAGGACCATGTGCCTTCTTTCAATGTTTTATTTTCACGAACCATTGTTACCCTGCAACTGAATGACAAGTGGTTAAAGGACTGTCCTTTCAGCATGGACATTTTTGTTTTCAGAGTTTTGCTGCAGAGGCATGTCAGTGTACCTGAAGAAGAGAAGACGTCCTTTATAGACTAGACGGTGACTTCTCTGAGACACAGGCTTTAAATGACAGTTCCAAATCTATTCATATTACCTTTTACATAAGATATGAAGCTGTTCGATTTGGCTTGTGTGCTTGTATTGTCAGTACTGATGGTACTTCTGTTTCTTTCTTCAAAGTTACCAGGAATAAAAAATGCTCAGGAGCGTTTTACTATTATTATAAAATGGTATGTCATGCCAAGTCTGTAATCACTTGAAGAAACGTTTTTAATGGACTGGGGGAAAATAATTAAATATCTGAAAATATGAGCACATTTACAAAATGCAAAAAACTTGCCAGCTCAAATTGAAAATAATCTTGTGGCTTGATTTAAAAATTAAGTTACTTAGAAATATTTAGCTTGATTTTTTTTTAACCTGTTTCTGTGATCATTCCAGCTCACTTTCTGTATCTGCATATCATAAGCATCTTCATTATTTTAATTTCTTATGCTGGTTTGAACAGGAAATCCTTCTAACCTGCAAAAATTCTGGGGAGACTGAAGAAATGTTTCACACCCAAATCACTTTGTATGAGTATTTATTGTGTAAGCTTTTACTTTTAGAAAAATTTATTTCCACCTCAAACGACAATACAGAACAAGTCCAGATATTCCTTTAGAGGATTCAGATTTTAACTATAGATATGAAGACATTCATCTTTCAACTGTAAGCTAATTAAGACTTAATTACATCTGAAAAGTATCAAAATCTGTTTACCGATTTTCTGCTTTCTATTTAAATATTATTGTTTCACAAGAAAATTTTCATGTTTTCTTATGAATCAAGTCGACAATATGTAATCAAAGCTGTGAGAGAATGACTGTGTATGTCCTGTAATGACTGTTTTAAATTATTCAAACCGGTTTGGGACTTTGTATCATGATTGTTCAAACTGTAAAAAATACTACAGAAGTGTCAAGGCTGTAGAACAGGTGATATGGCTAAACTGATTTTTTATAAAAATAAGTATTTCTTTGAATTATTGTCTATGAAGACAAGTAATATTTGAAATAAATGAGTCAGGATAAGACCAGTTGGTGACAACACCTGAGACTGAATGGACAACCAATGGAGCAGAGTCCTGCTATCTTGCATTGCAGAAGCATAAATTTACTACAAAAGGAGGAATGGCCAATTAACGTTCTTAGAGCTTGTGGGATGTTTGCTGAATGAGTAGAAAGGGGATTTGACTTCATGGAAGTCTGGAGATAAGATGAAGACTTCTTAAGTATCAGATTATTGACACATCCATCAAATAAGCAATTAGTAATAATTGAATAAAGCAGGTAAAATCACAGAATAAACTTAAGTTGACAGGAAACTCAAGGGGTGAATGCATCCAACCCCTCATACTAAAAAGGGCTAACTGGGATTGGATCAGATCACTTAAGGCCTTATTTATGCTTAAGGACTGGTTATTTGAAGTTATATTTGTTTAAACATATTTATTCAAACCTAAATCCCTTATCAAAAGCTAAACTAACATTACTTAAACATCTGAACAATATTTGACTGCTCCAGACTTCTAGTTCAAGTGGTCTATTTCAATTATGCCAAGACCTCATTCATTTAACATCATGCTAAAGCTAGTCAAGGAAGTCAAGGATTTCACACAGAATACTTATATGCAAACAGCCAAGGTTTTCCTCTTCTTATACTGTCATTAGAGTTCAATAAAATAAAGTATATGCTGCTATACTTCAATCTGAACAGTTTGAAGAAGGAAGACAGCACTTCATTTGTAATTCCACACCATTACATAGCTTAGTATTTGTTAAATATCCTCCACAAAATAAGACAAATTAAGTATTCTATATTAATACAAATAATACAAAAGTTAAACATACACACAGGCATATACTGTTTATGGAAAATACAAGGATTGGGTTTTTTTTTTTTTTACATTAAGAGACAGAATAAACCACAATGCTATAAATAAAATTAAAATATAAATGCTGTTTCCTATAAGCTTTCTTCTTTGTGTTGTGTATAGACAAAGCCTAAAATAATTGGAACTAAGGCCCTTGAAGAACCTCTGGTCAGTTGGTTCTTCATGAATATTGATGGGTTTCACACCTACTCCATGGGTACCACCAGTGGGTGCTGGGATATTTAGCATGCCAATTTATTGAATGCTGAATTATCAAGGGCCACAGAGAGATCATTAATCAACCAAAACCAAAGAAAATTATACACAATAGCAGAAGCAGAATATTAATACTTTAAAGCAAGAAGTGTAGGAGAACTGGGAAAATGGATGACAAAGTTGATGGAAGAGAAATGACAAGATATGTATACAGAGAAATACATTTCAAGTAGAAAACATTCTAAACGGAAGAAAGGTCAGAGTCCAGAATGGAATAGATGTGGTCACAGTCCTTAAAGGTTTTTAAGAAATGTGTTTAGATACAGCTGTATTTTGCCACTCATCTGTCTAGAACCTCAGCATTGTAGAGCACGTCTCATTGCAAGAGGAAAAAAAGAGAGATGCTTCCTTACTTGAAAACCACTCAGATAAAATCTTAACTTCAAAGGAAAAGTACAAACTTTCTACAATGTTATTTTAATGCTTATAGCTGCTTACAGACCTTTTGCTGTATAAGGGTGTATGCAGATAAAACGAGACTGAAACTATGGTTTGTTAAGGAATTGAGAGCATATACCAGCCTGGGACATCAGTATGCAATGGCACAAATAACTGCACAGGGGTCTTACGAAGACCAAAATGATATTAGCTTGTCAGCCCTAGTAGGCTTTTTCAGGAACCACATCAGCAGAAACAACAATTCAGGCCCAAAAGCCAAGAGTTTATTCAGATGGAGAACGGGTACTTCAATTTGATACAACCACAAATGAGCCCTAAATAAGAATCTTCTGAAGCACTTCCTCTGCACATGGTTTGTTCTAAAACATTATCCGAGTACTATAGTCCGCATACACATAGCTAATGCTCTGCCAATACATCACAATTCATTAGGAAACTCTCATATGAGAAAAAGTTATTCTTTATAGCCACTTATAGGTGCAAAAGAACAGGAAACATTTCTGTTGTGTATGTTTGGTTTCATACCTCTTGAAGATGACTGGTGCGTATCAGTCTTGCTGCAGTCTATAAAACCAGACTGAGGTATAGAAACTGTTGGAGTTGTTAAGAAACAATGATCTACCATGCTCACAGATACCTTTGGGAGCAAATGGAAGGAAAATGTGGCGTGACAACTCAGGAGCTGGTCTGAAGATTTGGTTGGCTTCTCTCATAATGTAATAACAGCAGCAGATTGCAGACCAGATGGAAAAGAACTAGACTTCAAGTAATGTACAAATTAACAAATCGAGGAGATTGCTTCTTTACTATAGCACTTGAAAACGGTATATAAAGAACAACTGGGTCCAAAGCCAGTCATCTGACAAAAGTTGGCGTATAATCATGGCAGAGAATTTAACATGGAAAATGCAGGGAAGAGGACAGCCTGTTCTTCGACTCCTTGGCTGACAAAGTAAGCATCTTTATCATGACTACTTAACCACCCAAAGGCTGATGTCATCTGAAAGAGTCCAACACTGGATCTGATACAAATTTGCTCTGCATCATACTGACAACCGTATTGTTTGGTCCCGAGGCTACTCAACATTTTAAATTATCATTGAAATAAAGGGGGAAATTGTCAGAAGCTGTTTGAGGATTTTATCCTCAAATTAACATAACTCTGTTATACACTGTCCATTTCACAATATAGTCTTCTTTTAATGACTTGAAGTTATCAGAAGACAGACACATTAGAACCACACACTGCTTTTGCTCAGACACTATCACTTGTAGTACAACTTTAAGACACACAAGTGCAGAAAAGACACAAATTGTGGTGCAAGCTTTATCTTCAAAAAGAATATGCTCCTGTATATTGTATTTTCCAAGTAAAGGACTAGCACATTGTCGAAAAATTGAGAGAAACATGTATGTGCATTCATTTTTGATATTCAGACTGTAAACTTTGATGGCTTGGCTATACTTTTAAGGTCAGTCAGTTAAAAATACTGAGTTTCTATTTCTAGTTTTCTAAACTACAGACAAAAGTCTCAATTTCAGTTAGTAATTCTAGGATCTCCCAGAAGAGTCAATTTCTCTCCACAGTCAATGGAGAAAAATCACACTTTACAGATGTAATTCATTGGACTTATGTTTAACATGTGCACTGGGATGCCATTAATTTTTCTTTATAGCAGCTCCTATGGTGCTATACTTTGGATCTGTGACCAAAACAGTGTTGGTAACACATTAATGCTGCCTACTGAAGTTACTGTGCAAAATCATCTCTGAATTAGATATATCATCTTCTGGAAATTTCAGCTCAGTTAAACGTAGAAGTAGTTGGTTAACTTTAAATTCATCTTTATTGGATTCTTAAACTCAGAGATACACCAAGTATGGATTTTTATGTTTTAAGACTGGCATGGATTAGATTATTAGACTTAATGTGCAATGTACATTAAATGTCCTTTCAAATCTACACAGATTCCAAACTACAACTAAAACCAATGAGATACAAAAGATAATATATGCAGTTATGCAGTTTGGGAAAACACCATTCTAACTAAAAAAAAAAAAAAAAAAAGCCTTTTATTTAGACATAAGGTTGAAAAAGGCATTCCCAAATAGTGTAAAAGATTATGTGATAAAACATTGTCAGTAAGAAACCTTTATAAGTATGAGTAAACTCCAATTAAGATTTCATTAAAATGGTAAGTTAAATGTAAAGTTGAACAGGTGGTTAACAGGATAGATATAACCTGAATTAAATTACTATGGAGTAAACATTCTTTTTCTGATGCTCATTGTGAAAAACATTTCAAAGCACTACTGTTCAATGATAATCTGATCTAGAAATAGTTTTACACTGGCTGAAAGTTATCACCCACATGTTACTAGCTAAAGCAAATAGTATCCTTAACAGGAATACCCTACTAAGAACTTCACATTAGATTCAAAGCCAAGCCTCAGGAACAATGCCAATGTATTTTACGTTAATTATTTCCTTAGATTACTTATCTAGTATATGGGAGATTTTTGTAGTAAACTGATAGTCTACACTGATCGAATGGAAGAAACAGAAGGTTGTGGAATGGTTCTGCTTCAGGAAGAACCACTGCAAAAATTCTCTCTCATTCTGAAACCAGCTGAGGACCTGAAAATTGCCTCCTCTGGAGCAGCCAGGTCAGAATGTAATTCTTCAATTAAAAATATAGCTTTTAAGCCTTGTACAAAAATTTTTTGTTTTTTAAAGAAGAAGATCATAAACAGCTCACTTTCAAGAAGTAATGGACTCACCACTATGAAGGTAGAAGGCAGTAAAATACTGGGAGACCTAATCAATAGAAATTACTGGCTAGAGGTAGAGTGTGATTGAATTATCATATTTCAGGACTTTTAAATCCCATTTGTAATTAAAATTTAAATGCATCTTTCTTTAATTTTTTATCATTTTTCAAAATAAATATTTCACTAGCTGTATGTCAGACATAATGTCCACTTTGTGTTTTTTCACGTATTTTCCAAATGCTCCCACATGGACAAAAAAGATATCCAAAGATAGGTCACAGCATTAAATCAGACAGAATACTGCACATCTCCTTTTGACACGTGTTGGGTTTGGCTGGGACAGACTTAACTGTCTTTATAGCAGCCCATATAGTGTTGTGCTTTGCAATTCTGGCTAACAGTGGTGTTAATAACACACCAGTGTTTTTGTTATTGCTAGGCAGTGCTCAGATGGCACCAGGGCTGCCTCTCCAACCCACCACTCAAAAGGCCAGTAGGCTGGAAATGGGCAAGAGGTTGGGAGGAGACACAGCTGGCACACCTGCTCTGAACTGACCCAAGCGATATTCCACACTAAATGGCATCACATACAGCAATAAAAGTCAGAGGAGAAAGGAGGGGGGAAAGAAAGATGGACATTCGTGGTTATGCTGTTTGTCTTCTGAAGCAACTGCTATGTGTACTGAGGCCCTGCTACCCAGGAAGTCGCTGAAGATCTGCCTGCTGGTGGGAAATCATGAATAAATTTCCTCTGTTTTGCTTCTCTTCTGTGTGTGGCTTTTGCTTTTCTTATTAAATGGCCTTTTTCTCAACCCATTAGCTTATCCACCTTACTTTCTTCCCCTGTCGTGTTGAGGAGGATTAGTGAGAGAGTGACTAGGTGGGGGTCTGGCAGCCAGTCAAGGTCAACCCTCCACTATGTATGATGCTTATGCTGACTTTCTAGTAGCAGAAAGGGTTTGCAACTGATAAAGTAGTACTCTGGTTTCATTTTGGTATTACTTTAAATATTACTAAAGCAACATTTCAAATATGAATCATACTGTAAAACCTCCTGTAAGATTTTCAGAGTTTCCCAGCACCTACATTCATCATATTTAGCTCTCACTAACATACCATTAAAATAAATAAAATTACAGATTTTTAAAAAAATCTTCAATTGCTAAAATCACTGATTTACAAAACTAATAACAACAGCTCCATGAATTTCCATTTTCAAATTCTGTTCAGCACACGTTAATCTACATAGAAGTATGTCATTCCTATATCTAGATCAACCTTGTATCATTCACTTTCAACCACTGTCTGGGATATTTAAACCACTTAAGCCTTCAGTTCAAAATTTATTAATTGGAAACCTTCACAGTATCATATATTTATGATAAAGGCATCAACTTCATGACAAAGCCCAACATTAAGACGACAATGTAGATGGTCTATGAAAAACCAAAATAGGAAGGATCCCCATGTTCCTATCACTTGTTATGCTTAAAGAGCCTTTTCTTGCCTTTGTTTGAAGGCTGTTCAGACAGTAGTCCGTCATATTTGTGAACTGAAATTCCATTTCTTGTTCTGTACTGCAAATGAAAACAAAATCCTCTGCAAGATAGGAGAAGAAAAGAAAGGACTGTGACCCTGTCCCTTTTGATTTACTGGTTGTACAGGCACACCGTGCAGTACACTGAGTCATCTCTTTAATTTCCCCAAAGGTTGTACCTCAGAGCTGGCAGGAGGTCTGCCCCTTGCAGGAATTCAGTTCTGCTTTTGCACATCCAGTTTTCACATTTCCCATTATACTAGGGGGTGGTCATCTGCCAGCACTTAAAGCCGATGGCTTTTTATTCTTTTCTGTACTGGTCAGAATTCAACTGTTCTACAGGTGATTCTTTATTCCAAATAAAAACCAGGCAAGTAACAGTGCAAAAGAATTATTTTTACATATTTTCTTTTTTTATATAGTTCTCAGGAAAACTTAGAATAATTTAAGTTGAAAGGAATCTCTGGAGATCACCTAATCCAAACTGCTGCTCAAGGCAGGCCTGATTTCAACCTGATCAGGTTGAGGGAAGTCAAGATCTTCCCTCAAAAGTAGACCACAGCCCAGACTGTTGCTGAAGTTTCAGACCTCCACAACTGCTGCAGAGTCAGAGGCAAGGAGCAGCACAAAGGATATCTACCGTTAAGCTGAAGATGCCACTTGGGAAACTGCTTAGGGTTTTATTAAGATAACAGTATAAACATCCCTGCCCTCTTCTGCAGATTGGATGACCCATTTCAGGAAGATTGACAGCAGCAAGCACTCCAAAATGAAAGTTTCCTCTGTGCTCTGGTGATTTAATTACTTGAAATACATTTCAACTGATTTGGAAAGATGAAGACAAACAATCTTCTCATCTAAATTTGAAGTGAAAGTTATCTCTCTCTCTCTCTCTTCTTTTTTTTTTTTCCAGAAATGTATCATTTTGCTTAGTTTTAAGGTGGCAGGTTTGGTTTTTTTCTGATAAGCATTCTGAACTGAGGGAAAAGTGCATTCAGTTTTTGAAAGTTTCAGATTAACTACATTCTTCTTGGCAGTAATCATGCTGTTACATGAAGAAAAATACAGTGCAAAGTAAAACTAAATGTGTTAACTGGTTTTGGACTGAAAAGCCTACAAAGATTTCTTGTTAATGATAAATAAATGGTTATACATTTGGACAGTTCAGAAGGCATCTTCACTGGGCTGGCTTTTTTCTTTAACTGAACTGCTGAAATAGACAGTAATTAGTGTTATATATCTTTTCTATTACCTTAAAGGAAAACAAAACTTGGGCATTAATTCACCACACTGTTGGGAAGCATTTCTAAGGCTAAGAAAACTCTTTCATACAGGCAGACCACTCAGGAGTGAAAGAAACCACACCACAGCTGAGGAACATACGGGTCTCCTCCATAGGACAGCTGGGTTCTGAATGTGCTGTGGATATGATACATTTCCATTACTTTCCCAACATACTGTTTCACCCCATGTTATCTCTAATCTGTTGCAGGCTTGACAACGTCTGGCACAGCCCCACATTCATACTGCAACTAGTATCACTGGCTTTAACAACAAGTACAGTGCTGCCTTGCTATGCAAAAGTACCTGTGGGAAGACAGCACTAGCCATATGGCTTTTTCCAGACACAGAAATAAGTTAGGGGTTGAAAAATAAGTACATGAACTCTGCTGGTATCATGCCTTCAATCTGGAAGAGAAACAGCCAAAGTTTCTGAGGGTTTTTATACCCCTTTTCTTATTGTCCCTTTGTTTACCACAGTCCTAACGGTCGACTTATCATTACATACATCTCTTTGTATGTCTTCCAGGTAAGATTTAGTTATCAGTATTTCCATTTCTCACAAAATATTATATGACTACCATGAGACAACGAAACCTCAAAAGAAAATCTTTTTATAGAAAATACAAAAATAAGCCTTTTTGTCTGCAAAATAGATCATCATTAAACTTAACCTATGTATCACTGTACTGTTTTATTTTTTCTCCATTACCTTTTAATTCCTTACACTCTTAGGTGTATAGAAACTATTTTTAAAGCCTGTTCATTTGCTTAACACAAGGTTCAAATCTTTTGCCATTGAAATCTGTGACTCAGTAATTACTATCCACAGAGATGACATGAAACTATGTAAAAGAGTAGCAAGGTTTTATCCAGTCACAACACAGATGATTGTTCTTTGAGTCAATATGAAAGTAAAGAAACCCCAAATTATTTGTCCAGACAGGCAAGATACAAAACAGCTACACCATTAAACAAAAGCAAACAGATGACTTCAAAACAATGAAGACAGAAAAGATTGCTTTTGGAATGGGACTAAGTTTATCCCGTTTCTCTAAAAGCTGAATGGACTGTAGAGACACTTGGCGCTTTAATTCCTTCAAGAGATAAAGTAATCAAGAAAATATTATTTTTTTTAATGCCACCAGGAGTACCAATTTGGAACAAATATTAGCTTTCAATATCTCAGATGACCTCCAGGGCAAAGAGAGACTAGAAAGTGGAATGGCTTTTATGTTACTGGGAGCATTTGTTCCCACAGTTAGTCTGGGGATAAATTCCCTAAAAGATGAGAAAGGGAAGTAATATATGATTACATACGTTTGATAGGCCCAATTTCAAATGCTGGCAATTTACTTTCTTACTGTGGTAAGATAAAAACTCATTCATTTGTGAAGAATTCTTGACAACATTTTCTGAGATATTTTCAAAAATTATAAGCACTACAGTCAGGTTGACTAAAATATATATGAAGTACAAGGTAAAAGTAGGTTCCATATTCAACATACAAACTTCTCACCAGGCCTGCAATAAGGCAAACAAATCTGATTTGGTACAGAGGACATCAGCAATAAGAAAAAAATGGTAATGAAAAAGTTTCTCATCAGTTTCATTTCTCTTGGGCAATGGAGGCACTACAGTGAGCTTCGTTACTGGAAAGATCTTTTTGCCACAACAGAGAGGCCTTCATCATTAATAGGTAGTCCTTTCAAGAGCCGATGCCCATAGCTGCAGAAAACTTTATGTTTAAGAACAGCTGAGTAAGTGACTACTGTTTACTGGAGTAAGAGTCATGAAACACCAATGTAGCAAGTGCCAAAAAAAAGAAGTGATATTGAAAGGGAGGAATTCTTACATTTTCATAGTTTCAGACTTTGTGTAGCATCTAGTCTCACTCATCAGTCTCTTCTTAATGGAGTGAAACTACTTGGAGTTGATAATTTTATAACTGAAGAAAAAGGAATGACCATTCACCTTGCGTTTTGCAGTATGACTTGTAGGCTTTGTCTACGACTTCCCTTGCAGATGCTGCTCACATAGTTTTGCCCTTACCTGCATGCTGTCCATTTGAGGTGAATTTTTTCATATTTCAACTTTTAAATTACTTGTTTACAATATTGTGACTAAAATATTTATTTTCAATTAAAAAATAAGGCATGCGATGGTTAACAGAGTAGTTTACTTGTGTATTCACAGATTTAAAGGCTATAAAGTGTAAAACACAATAATCCTCTCTGATCTGCATAATCCAGGTCACAAAACTCTATATAGTAATTCGTAGCAGAAAGGGATTATTTCTAGATGAGGTTGAATCCATGACAGTCTCAATTTCAGTACTCTAAGCACAAATACAGAGAATGTACACATCACCTAATTTTTCCAATAGTTAATCTCATTGTGAAATATCTCCTCTTTATTCCTACCCTGAATTTGTCCAGACTCTGCTTTCAGCTACTGCATCTTTTACACTTTTTGCTAAGCTAAGGACTCTATTATCAGAAATGATATCTTTCGTTTCAGTAATTAAAAACTTCACTCAAATTCCTCACAACCTGCTCTTGTATAATCCACATAGCCTCAAACCACAAAGCGTGCTTTTTGTGCTCCAAGTTATTCTTAAGGTTTTGTGGCTTTTAAAAAAAACTCATGAATTTTCATATGGAATCTGTATGATGTTGCATTCATACCTACTAATCTCAGGAAAACATTTCCTTTTTGTATATCCAAGTTTCAACACTGAATCATCTGGTCAAGGTTTAAAAAACGTCATGTGAAATTCTTCATAGTGTGTAACATAACATTAAACTTGCCACGCACAAAACAAAAGCTCGCATTGCTCTACTATTAGTGCAGTAGCAGAAGAGCATTTTGCTGAGACTAGTACTCATTTTTGAATGTGCCAATTCTGTTGAAACCACCTACAGTGTCATACTGTGAACATACCTTGGCACGCACTTGCACCTCTACAACACAGATAAGAGCTGAACATAGAGATTTCCATTTTGATGGATCTCTGAGATAAGGATTCATTATTCTTCTTAACAAACAAAATTAAAGTTCTCCTTAAATTTTTGCTTTTGAATAAGTCTTTTTATTATTTAATTTCTTTCATCAGAAGTAGGAGGAAGGGGAATTTACATGGGTTTTTTTCATTAAAATTGGCTGCTCCTTCCTTATAGGATGAAGGAAAAAGCTGTTAACTAGCTCTCTGATAAAACTGTGAAGAAAGCGAAGCATTTCCCTCTTTCCGTTTTGTCTACTTCTCTCTTCCTTCAAAGTAAACAAAGAAAAATGGATTATTATATCTGACCTCAATCCCATCAAAATTATTTCTGAGCTGTGAAAAGCTTGATGGCAATTGCTGCAGTTTGGATGAAAACATTAAGAAGTCACCTGACTTCCCTGAAACAATTAGTTCTACAGTCATTGCAAACAATTCCCCAAACAAAATCAAACCTTACAAAGGAAACAAGTAGCAAGGACAGATCAAAGTCACAAAATGATCTGGGATACAACTCTTCCTGACAAGTTCAATACACACATAAACCTAACTAACACGTTGTTTTGCCAAGAACCAGGCCCAACAAAAATGATACAGCCAGCAGGAAGATGAACCAATACACAGACTGTATTGTAGACAAGAAGGACATTCCATGAACAATTGCTGGGGGTACAAACAGATCAATCAGCTGGTACATAATTGATGCCACCCCCAATGATCCTATAAAAGATGTGACTCGGCCCACAACAGGCGGTATAAACAGTGAGCCAAGGTTGCCCACAGTTGGCATGGGGAACAGCCAGACCAGTAAGTTAAAGACATAAGAGAAAGGTGCCCACATGGCGACTCTCACCCGATCAGCCCGCATTCGCAAAGGCCTAAACAGACCGGGGTCCAGCTCCAGGGAGAGTCAGGAGGTCTGCCCTGAACCAGGAAGCTCTGGGGAGTGCACTCCACAGACAGACACTCCTGACTCCCTGCAAGTGGTCCCAGCTTTTATCCCCAAGCAGACACCTGACCTTTGTCAACTCAGTGCAGGACCCCTGGGGCTCATTTCCCTTATGGCTCTCCCTGCAGGGCCGGCCGCACCCTGGGGGGAAGCTATAAGGCAAACTCACCACCTCTGTATGAAGGGCTGTGGGAATCACCCATATGTCAACCTTAATTCAGGGCTCGGGGTTCAGACCCCAGCATTTCACACTATCAAAGAATTTTCCCCCTTTTTGCACTGATTTTTAAAAGCGTTTTTAAGAGAACTATAATGCAGATGTTTCTCTCCTTTCTGCAACCAGAAATCCCAAATAGCCTACCTCAGCCCAATTTTGATTAATGGTTAAAAACACCTCCCAAATACAGTCATGAAGCCATTAAACAGGAAGAGGGGGCTGAGAATGTGAAAAATGAAAGATTTGTAAAATAAAGTGAAAAAATTTCTTACAAGTCAGTGCTGGGATAACAGACCAGAACTAAAAATTGTTCACATAATAGATTGCTAATTCCCCATCAAACTGCCATTGCAGTCAAGAAGGGGAATATGGGCTCTGCACATGGGGGCAACAGTTTCACCAGAGTGGAATGCCAACCTGCTACACTTCTAGCTCACATCACAGAATTTTTGAAAAACAAAGATTCTGAAGGTGAAAGTATGAAATAGTGAAATGAAGTTGCCTCTGAAAATGTAGGTGGTGTGAGTCAGCATGCTGTGGTTTAAAACAAATGCTTCTTACTAAAGCAGATGAGGAATCAACTTTTGATTGGAGAAGAGCTTTCTAGGATGAAGTTCTTCTGACTGGATGAGAAACTCACAGTGATAACAAAAAAAAATCATGTAAAAGAATATTTAACACAGCATAAAATACATTAATCAGACTCCAAACAGCAAATGTAAATACTAGTAGCAGTTATCATTACCACTGGTTTTCAGTCTTGACTTTTACTTTGTTTCCAGGTTCTAGAAACAAACATGGTTAAGATCTGTTCAAGATCTGCTTAAGAGGAGTTCATTAACTCCTCTCCTGAGGTCCAGCTCTTTCTGTCTTAGCATTCTCAGAGTCTTGAGCAATAAAAACAAGATGACTCACATGGTAATCTAAAGACACAAGCACACCTTTAAATATCTGAATAATGTTTAAACATCAGTGAGCATGAGACATGCTGAGCCTGATTTTATTTCAGTTCTTTCTGGAAACAAAACCAATTCATTCCTCTTCAAAAGCACTGGTCCCTCTTCCTGACATATTTTTAACAATCTTCTTTAATAATGTTGACTATGGTGCATTTTCATTCCTTTTACAACTCTAAGCATTAAATTTAATTAATAAATACAAACAACTATAAATAGATAGAAAAATTATGCACTTCTACACAGAGCCATTTAAGTTCATTTTAGACTGATACAAACCAAATAGGCTTTTGTTATCAAATTATTGGGCAGAAAGGCTATGACGAATCAAATGAATGTTTCTCAAAGCCAATCTTGCACAGAACTCACACTCTTCATGTGCGAGCCGGACTTCAACCATAGGCACATCGGCCAGGTTTATCGGAAAAGAGTTTTGTAAACTCTGCTTTTCACCAAATCAATGCTACTCTTAAAATGAAAGGTCAAGTAGCGTAGTAACTGCATGGGTCGCTATTTAACATCAACACGACTTCAAATGGTTTGCACAATCAGTTCTTCAATAACTGCATTACATTGCCGTAAAACAAACCCAATATCACAATGTTATACATTAATTTATTCTGACATGATTTCATTAATGGCATTGCTAGGCATCATGCTACTAATCTGCTAGGCTTCCCTAAAAATAACCACTCAATGAGATTAGGGATTTATGTGTATACTCTGTGAGAAGGCTTGTATCTTGGATCCATTCCAGACTCAAAATAGTCTGGAATGCATTTACTTTCAAACTAGTAATCGTAAATAATTCTAGAAGCTCAATTTAACAGCTTCAAATCAATGTAATCATACAAATAAGTTCAAAGTTTAAGATGCTTTTTAGAACTACCAGGTTACAGGATTCAATAATATTTAAGATTCAATCCCCTTCACAACAAAATGTAAATTCAAGAATTAAATATTACTACCTCCTACAATCCAAACCTACTTTGAAGAATATCTAAAGTTTGCAGACAAGGAGTTCAAAATCTCAGATATATTTTATAATGTTTTGAAACGAACTGTCTTTTTAACTATGTTCTAACCTTTGTGGTTTAGAAACCTGCACTCAGTATTTTAGCAAAACCATCACATATCCAAAGAAAAGAATATCCCAGGAACTATGGTATTTCCACTGGTTTATTTATTACAACTAAGAGCAAGCATTGAGACAAAATGATGCAGCAGGGATCAATAAAATGATATATCCAAGTACAACATGCAGCATGGAAGGAGTGAAACACGATTGGCCCCAACATTCATCTGGCTAGCAGAAAGAGAGAGAGGGAGGATTTAAGTATTTTAGTAGCAATTAGGTACTGAAATCTGTTTTTCTTTCAGTAGTAAATTCCGCTGCGTGCTGCCTGCTGTAGACTAGGAGAGCAGAACTCTTACCTTCAAGGGTATTACTAAAGCTAGTGATGCCAGAAAGTGTTCACTCAAATTAAGTGTGTTGCTGAGTGGCTTCCTGAACTCGGAGTACCCTGGTAAAAACAAGTTCTATAGAAGCAACATAATAATTCTTGGGAAACAGAGAAATTGTCTTATCAGTCACTACACAGGAGACATTTCTCAGCTAGTTTAGATGATACAGTCTCCAGAGTGTCTTCAACATTCACATAGGAAAAGTGAATGAAAACAAAAGGTAATATACAGACAATCAGGAAGTTTTTTAAATGACTGTTATAAAACTGTAAGCATTGCAGGCTTAGTTCTCCACTATTTGTGATGCAAGCAGTGGTTCCCATGCAGTCAATATAAACTTACTAAGGAAAATGGAATATATTCGCTTTGGCAGATGACGGGACTATTATCGGGGAACAGGATAATAATTTCTTATACACATACCTAAACAGTACAAGCTAAGACCAAGTTACAATATATAACCATGTTAGGAACATATAAAATAGGAAATAATCTATAAGTAGATGTAATTAATTGTAAGAGAGCAGAACGCAACATCACATATTCATGTAAAAATTTCCATCTAGAGACCTGCTTGAAGAAAAGACAAATGTAACCAAAAGTTACACTGGGTCAGACAGCCAGCTAAAGAAAGCAGCATAGTTCCTTCACAAATTTAAACAACTCATGGTTCCATCTCAGCTAGCCATCCTTTAAGTGGGTTCCTTACATTTTCAGGGTCATGTAAGTTAAAAACAAACAGCAAAGCCAATTTGAACAAAAATGGCTAAGGCTGAATATGGGCTTCTAAACTCACAAGTACAATTAAAAAAGACCCTTTCACCTAATTCATCAGACACTAAACTACCTATTTGTGGACCACCACAAAGAGCAAAATAAAAAATTGCAAAATTCAGAATATTAGTGCATGTTTATAACAAGTTTGCAGTAATTACTTTCAAATTGAATCCATGAAGCAGTCCAGTAAGCAAATGCAAGAGATCACCAGGAAACAGTATCTGTTCCTACTTGATCCATTACTAAAAGTAGATGTCAAATAAGCTATTAAATAAACAGTTAATTATAGTTGTAGTTCTATTTGGAATTGATGGTTTCAAAATAAAATTAATTTTATTCATTGATATACAAATGTATTTTGCACTTACTAATTGAACTACAGCTACATGTTAGCTTTATGAGTCAAACTTAAAAGCAAAAGAAGACATCAGGTATTCAAGTGTAATCCTGAAATTGCACAAGGTTATGGAATGCAGTAAATAGGTGTGAGCTCAAAGGCATCAACTGGACTGCACAGATTTACATTCACTGATGATCTGACCCTACCTTTCACATTTATGTGTTTTCATTAAGATGCATTAATGACAGTGATTATCCAGAAAGGAAATAAAGTAAGAATCTCAAGATGAGATAGATGATGGTCATTAACAGTGCATATTACCTTGTTGTTGAATTGCATAGAGATTGATTTCACCAAATACTAGCACTTACATATAATTAGCATTAACATAGAAAGCTCAAATAATAATACTTTAGAAAACTGCTGTAAAATGAAAAACGAAATATCTACAAATCTGTGCCTACTACCTGTTTGAACTGGATCCACTGAAACAGCATCATCAGAAAAAAATGACACATCTAACTTACAGAAATTCCTCACAGTTCAGAATTAGACACATATATTTCTTAGCTTTTTTCACTCAAAGTTAAAAACAACAGACACTTACTGAATTTTTATTTCTCCTCTTTTATAGTATTTTACAGGAATTTCCACTGTGCACAACTTTCTGTCAGCTATTAATATATTTATGAGAGGGAAATTATCTGATTCCCTTACATGCGTTCCAAATCCTGAATATTTACCTACCTTTAATTTACTTGCTTAGATCTGTCAACTCAGTTTTTTTGTTTTCTATTATTTCCCATTATGCCAACATTCATCTTGTCTGCTTAGACTGTAGACTACAGTACTAACGTATGAACTAGAAGATGCTGACACTGCAAATCTGCCTGGATGAGGAAGGAATAATTCTGTTAAGAATGAATATCCAAGATACAGACCAAGGAAACCACCTGGTGCTGACAAAAGATAAATAAGATTATGCTGCTGGAATCATTTGCCTTGCTTGAGAGAATGCCAAAATCAGAAGGGTGGACATTCCCACTAACATTTCAAGGTTACAAACATAAATAGAAATAATTTAACTCCTAGTAGATAGACATTCACTCTCACAAAAGCACTGGATGTTATTGAGCAATTTAACAGATGGCATTTCAAATGAATCCTAAGGCTACAGAAAAAAAGAAATCGGGTCCATGCAGATCAGCACAAAGGTGCTATACACAAAGGTGGGTTTATCTCAGCACAGTTCAGGTTGTTGCTTACATTTCTATCAGTTCCAAATTAGCTCTGATGACAGAAAAGACTTTCTGTTTCTTTGGGATAATACATTTTTTAACTTCCAATAAATTATCACCCTAGGTTTCTCCATCCAAAGAAAAAGAACAAAACTAAACCAGAGGTCAGAAGTAACTGGGCATTTGGGAACATTTCAGAAGATTATAGAGTCATGGAATGGTTTGGGTTGGAAGTGACCTCCAAAGATCATGTAGTTCAAACTCCCTGCTATGGTCAAGGACACCTCTCACTAGATCAGGTGTCTCAAAGCTCCATCCAAGCTGCCCTTCAACTCTTCCAAGGATGGGGCATCCATTAAATCTCTGGGAAACCTCTTTCAGTGTATCACCACCCTCATCATGAAAAATTTTTTTCTTATATCCAGTATCTTTCAGTTTAAAATACTTGACCTTTGTCCTGTCACTACAAGCATAGTTAGAAGTCTCTCTCTGTCTTTCTTATGAGTCCTCAACAGTACTTTGCTGATGATGCTGTTTCAGCAGAGCCAATTCAAATGTGTAATAAGCACAATTATTGAAAGGTGGCAATAAGGTATCCCCAAAGCCTTCTCTTCTGTAGGCTGAACAATGCCAACTTTCTCAGCCTTTCTTCACAGGAGAGGTGATCCAGCCCTCTGATCAGTTTTATGACTCTCCTTTGGACGCACTCCAACATGCGTCCATGTCTGTCTTGTACTGGGGGCCCGCCCAGATTTGGATGCCATACTCAAGATGGGGCCTCACAGGAATGGAGTAGAGGGGCAGAATCACCTCCCTCAACTTGTTAGCCATGCTGGTCTTTATTGCAGCCCTGGACAAGATTGGCTGGCTGGGCTGTGAACACACACTGCCAGCTAATGCTCCATTTTTTTTTTTTGGTAACGTAAAAAAGGTAACCCAGAGTTCTTTCCCACATTTTTATTTACATAAATGTCTAGCTTCAGAGCCAGTGACAGTAAAAATAGAGGACAAAATACAGGCAAGCTTCATGTAAGCAACTGTGTTAATGAACTGTTTGCACTGCTTGCAGCAGTTTAAGAATATTAAGCCTTTGCTCCTGCCGAGCATGGCAGATACTTTCTGTTTGTTATCTCCCCAGGAACTTATCATAATGTCTCATGGTAAGAATGTTTCTATATTCTGTAGTTACTGATTAGTACGTAAAAAGTATCTCTTTGAGATTACTGATAGATTATATATGTCACCTATATGGCAGATCTGACACCACTTTAAAAGTCTGATTTTATAAAAGATCTATAGCTTAAAGATGACTACTTCTCCTAGGGGCTGAACTTCACCCCAGTATTCTGGCTGTGTCTACCTTTAAGAAGCCAGTGTATGCGTTGCTATGTCTTCCTACAGCTGCTTTGATGTTATTTTTGCCTACAAAAGGTTTGTTCTCACTATTTCAAGGGTACAGACACCCTCAATCTTCTTTTGCACAATCTGAATGACTAATGGGAAATACACCAATGTTTCTAACTGTTAAAACTTGAAAAACTTAAAAGAATTCAGCATCGATCATAACATCATACTGTATTTGCAATTACATACACTTAATCTGAAATATCTTCTGTAAGGAGGTGAAGATTTTTCATTGCCATGTAATTATACGTTATAATTATTCCTTTCCATACAATCACATCACAAACTGAATGCATTCAAACTACTAACACATAAAACATGTATTTTGAAAAAAAAGTTGTTACAGGTGCTATGTCCTATTATTGTATGATTTCTTGTCCATATTACATAGGTGAAATATGTAAAATACTCTGTACTTTATTCCAAGGGTTCCAAGAACATGATTTTTTGTCTTTTATTTAAATAAAGAACAAGTAGGTGAATGAAAAAAAAAAAATCCTGAATTAGTTTGAAACGTTTAATTTTGTATGCATGTTCAAGCTGACAAAAAAAAAAAACAACCTTCAATTTTTGGCTTAATTCACTGTTTCAATACCCATTTGTCTCTGAAATTGAGGCAAAAAGTTGGTACAGGAAAACTTTCTGAGGGAAGATTAATTCTGGAAACTTTCAGTTCCAAAATGTAGTTTTGCAGTCACATCTCCCATTCTGTGTTGTGGACTGTCCTTCTGCCAGAGAAGATGGAGTACATCACAAGAGGCACAGTTGGCTGTAGAGAATTGGTGACGGGGAAATATGAAGTCATGAAACCATGCTTCCTGTAATCCCAGAAACCACCACAGTGATTTAGAATCATGCAAGGGGAAATGGAAAAGCTCTTCTAGAGGCCAACATTTTACACTATCTTTCCTTAAAAGTGAAAAAAAATGTAAAGTAAACGCTGTCCAGCTGAAAATTTTAATTTGGCAGAAAACATATTTTCTGCATAAAATTCTGAACTAAAAGTTTTATCCAGCTGTAATTAAACTTAAGAGGGTTGGTTGATTTTTTTTTTTTTTGCCTCTGCTGGATGTGTCTATAGTGTCAGTCTTTGGTCAAGCAGTGTACTTGAAGAACCAGAGCATTATCCCCTAAGTTTAGCTACAGTTATCTTGACAGCAGATGCCAAGAAAAATCTGCCGTAGGGAGATCAGAAACATATGCAGAACAAATGTGACAAAAGACTTTAAGGAATGGCAAAGTGGAAACGTTTTTTAATGCAGGGGTGCTGAAAACCAGTAGTTCGAGAGTTTCAACCTACTGATGAAACCAATAACTTTTGTAAATACAGACATGTCATTTAAGTTCTCTGCCACATTTTCTCCAGTAGATTCAGTGGCTGATAGAAGACATAACTATGTAATAAATGTAAATTTCCTTGTAGTTTAAAGAAGTTACATAAGTTCTAAAGAGCATTGCTGTTATTGCAACAAAAATAGCCTATTTATTAAGAGGTTAGAATTCCATTAAGACACTATAAGGTCTCATTATTAAGGTATCGGTAAGAAACCATAAGCAGAGCTAACCTCATCCTTTTTCTGCTGAAATGGTCAAAATGGAAGAAATTAATAGAAGAAAATGAGATAATTTGTACATGGATTTCCACGTAATCTGTAAGGACATATGAGGAAGTTCAACAACACGTAATCCCATTTGGAAATATTTATACTTTCCTATTTCCATGTTCCTCTCTTTGCTCTTGGCCTCACCTAGTTATCACTTGCCTAGTTCTCAGTGTCTGATGCGTCTTCTTAAGAAGCTTTCTAGCTTTACTCCAGTTTTGTGACTCTGCTGTTGCCAAAATTGTATACACATAAAACATGACTCAGGGTCTCAAAAATGTACACAAATAGATTTAAATGTACCTTCCCTCCTCCTGTTCTTTCTCCTGAATTTATAAACCCACAAACAGATACTGTCTTCTATCTCATTTTCACCACACTGTTTCTTTTCTCTTTCTCTGTGGTCTACAGGCAAGAAGATACCCTTAGAATGGCAGCATTTTCAGTCAGATTGTCCTTTTCAAAGCCTTCACTACTGAGAAATGGAATAAAGCTCTTCAAATCACATTGCAAAACTTCTGAAGAGAGAAAATACCATGCAAAATTAATGCTTTGTTATGAAACTCAGTCATCTGATGTGCTTGCTCAGAGCAACCAATAATCTCAGAAGAACTCATCACCCACCTAATAAAAGAAAATAGCATTGTTTTACTCCATCAGACTCTGAACTATCTGTTTATTTCAGTTTCAAAATGGTAACCGCAGCACAGTGTTACCCCTGAATTTTGTTGCCTTGTACGGCAGTTCAAGTAATTTTTTCATCAAGGTTTCCTGTTGTCTGAACTGCTTTCATCTTCAGACAGCAAGATTAAATTCTTTAAAATGAATGCTTTGTGTGGATATAAGCAGGTGGGGAAAAGCTTCCACTGTAGGTATCTCCACTATGCAAATCATTAGAAATAGGTCAAGTTTTGGTCCCACAGCCTTACGCACACCCCTTCTATTGGGAAAGAGAGATTGATGTGTCTGTCCTTAAATGTTTTTTAAGTGTCTCGAAAAGAAGCAACAATCCAAAATATATGCTATCTTTATATATTAAGAGTTAGAAATCCCAGTTCAACAGATGGAAAGCAAACACAAAATTATTTGAAGCACTGTTTTCAATAGGAGCACTCTTGCTAAGCCAAAACAGCACCATTATCCAGCAGATAGAATAATGACATTTTAGTCATGATACAACAAGGGCTGAATATAACAGATATGCAAAAAAAAAAATTATTAATTCCACGTCACTACTCTCTGGATGCAGTAACAGGCCTTTTTTCAATGGCAGTAAGCAGACAGTTTGCTTTCTTTTACAAAATGTCTAGCACCAGTTACAGTGTTGCACTAAGATATAGGCAGCAATAAGAAATTCTAAGAGAGTTACCTGCATGCAGATGGAAGAAAGGGAAGGAAAATACAGACTGTGACAATTTAAGGAATTTGTCTACGTAAAGTCTATGAATTTCCCTTTATGGGTTTGAGGTATTTTTATTTTTCTTTTGTACATCTCAGAAAGTAAATTCCACTTTATCTGCATTTTCTCAGGTGATTTTTCCTTCATTGTAAACTGAAATCTCACCTGGTGATGACCTTGCAAGAACAATAATGTTATTAATTCAAGATGGCCTTTGTCCTCCCCCTGCCTTTTTTTTTTAAACAAATTACTCTGAATTTCTGTTTGCTGGCTACTACTGAAGATAATGAATGCCATTTTTGAAGCTTAAATTGGGCATTACAGAGAAAGGAAAGTAAACAGCAGCAGAAGACATACACAGGACCCAATTATAAAAGGAGAAACAATGCGAACAGAGAATATTATTCATTCTCTCTCTTAACACAAAAGCTAGGAAATAGACAATGAAATTACCATTATCTTAAAAAAAGGTAAGTATTTTCCAGAGTGCATAATATAAGCCTAGAATTCTTCTTGCTGGGTACTCTAATAGCAAAAAATGTAGGTAATATGAAAAAGTGGTGCTATAAATTCATGTAAGAAAGCCCATTAAGGATTACTACTATATAGATACATCATCTAGGTCAGAAAAAAATTTAAGTACTTCACTGGTGGAAAATGTGAGGGTGTGCTCCTTCATCAGGTGTCTAACCACTGTCAGAAACAGGATGTTTCTGAAAGTTAGATGAATAGTCTGACACAATCAAGCCTTTCTTATGTTCTTAGGAGATGATAGACATTTGCAGGTCATAAAACTAAAGAAAAAATAACTTCTGTGACTTGTGTAAACAACTATAAGAAATATGTTGGCGTGCTACTTTCAGAAGATCCTCTAAATAGGTTTAAATTGGGGTGGAATGAAAAGTATCACCACAGAAGATTTTTGTTGATATTGGGTCCCAGTGAAAACAGGCATAGAGCAACAGCATTTTATTTATGTATATGCTGGCAACACCACTGACAAATAATTTATTCACGTCTTAATGTTCCTCCTAGTACAACAGGATTTCATCCAAGGACACCTTGGAAAACTTCACAGAGCAACTAACCACTATTTGTCTGAGGTGCAGACAGCTCCAGAACTTTTTTTTTAACACTCTCTGGTACCACTGTGCATATTTTAACCACAGCAAATTCCACCAACAGCTCTTCCCTCTGAAGAACCTTTTCTCTCCAGAAGGACAGCACAAGACAATCCCTCTGAAGTTGTAATGGCCTTTGGTATATAATACTGATAGGCAATCACAACTTGGTGCATCTCTTGAGCAAAAGATACTTTGATAAAAAATATACATTGTATGTACTCTGTAATTAAAACTCAGTTCTCTCAGTTCAGCCCATACTTCTCCTTTACAGTATTACATCCAGCAAATCACTGGTTTCCAAGTGTCTCATTTCAGTGATGCCCAGAACATCAGACAACACACACAAAAGGAAATTACTACAACCATCCTCATGGCCTAGAAGCAATGTTCTTCCCTATTTATCCTGAGACAGAACAAAGCTGGAGCTTTAGTTTCACCTGATCAGATGCTGTTCCACATTTTTCTACAAAGCATCTGTTTGTCCTCAACATAAACCACATTCAAGGCCACTTTGCAGAGTAGAGCTGTTTTGGATCCTGGGCATAAGCTGCCTCCCAGTGGTGAGAAATATAGAAAGCAAAATGAAACACAGGAAACTGGAAAGGAAAGCTGCATACTACTCAGCTTTCATCTTCTGCAGTGCCACCAGTGCTCGCACCAGGACCTGATTAGAGCTTGGCTGAAGTATCTCCCTCACACACCTCAGACTGCATATAGTGAGGTTGCTTGGCCCTCACCACAGGTTTGGGGTTTTCTTTGCTTTGCAGATCCACTTCTGTTATGCCACGCAACTTGCTAACATAGACATAGGCTGCACAATGTTCCTTGTGCCTAGCTGGAAGAAAGATGATTCTGTGTTTATCTTATCCTTTTGAGAAGGTTAGCAGTTAGTCCTAGCTTAGCACAGAGCCTATTCTTATCACTTAGACTGTATCTAGCTGTGAAAAAGATTACATTCTATGCCTTTTCCTACTGCATGCAAGGATGAATTCTGATCTGACAAGATAAACTGGGCAAAGCTATTTTTAATAGATGTAAGCTCGCAACAGAAAAAGGTTTTGATATCCAAGCTTTCAAAAGACACACAATATTAAAAGGTAAGTTTTTGTAGTGGATGTCACAATAAACCTGTTCTTTGGGAGTGGTAGGGCTCACCCATCTACTTTAAACCTACAATGTATAAGCACAGGAGGACAAGGAATCAGCCTGAGAACTGATCTTCTGGGAGATGTGAACAGATTTGGGGAAGCAGAAAGAAATACTCCATCAAATAATTAACAAGACGGAACAAGACTAATCAGAGTACTTCTGGACTGTGTCCACGTGGCCAAAGCACACATAAAATGAGATCGTTCATGTGGAAAATCCATAGACAGTAATGTGTGTGAGTTTTGTTTTTGCTGAAACATTGACATAAAGGAAAAAAAGACTATAACTGGTGGCCCAGAGGTGGCCCCAAGACAGAAGTCAGACCATGGGAAGAAACTCCATCATTCCCATATCGAAGAAATTAGACAGATTTAAAGCATGCCAACTCATATGAAGTCCTTTAACTACTTAAGAACATATGAGACACCTTACAGGACCTCTTCTCTCAAGGTGGTGAGTAAGTTGATCTGTCTGAAGAATTTGTGCCTTGTCTGGTCCTAAGACAGGCAGCTCTGTCATCTGGCTGCCTCCATTCAACTTTCCTGCCTAACTGTTAGGAGGCAGTGGCAGAGGGCTCTGCTGCTCAGACTCTGATCCTTCTGCTTTTTGAATCTCTTTTTCCATTTTCCATCCTGGAAAAGTCACCTCTAGCCAGGCATGAAAAAAAATGTTTCCTGAATTAATTGAGATACCAAATAATACTCAAGTGGCTAGCCTGTTCCTGCTCCTTCCCTGAATCCTTCTTCAAGCATCTGCCTCCCTGAAAGGCAGGGCAATGGCCAAAACAAACCAAACACTCATCAGTCTGAAGATTTCCAAATATAAAATGGCAATTCATGCACAAATGAAGTCAGACTCCAAGAAGGAGATTACAAAGCAAAAACAGATTTAAAAAACAGGTACGAGCACATCCTTTTGTAGCAAATGGCTTACTAACACTGCTGAAGAAAATCTGTGGCCTGGAGACTTGAACTACACTCGTCGGTCCCCCGCAGATGTTTTCACTGTCCTGCTATCTATGCTCATTGTTTCTGCACTACATTCATTTCTATCTAATGAATTAATTGCTTCCAATTAATTGACAGCAGCCTCATACTGTATTACCAGAGGATTACAAATTAAATTTTAATTATGGTTCATTGTGCAGGAGAAATCAAGTATAAACATAATCACACTCCATTATAAAGTAAGTACACTAGACATTTTCCAGAACAGATGCACACTGTCCAAATTATAGTCAATTCTGATATATTATAAACAAGTTAAGACTCATTTATTAAACTGAAAGTATCACACCTCCCACACATAAATGTATGAGACAAATGTTTGAAGCTTCAAATTTTCACAGATGGTAGCAAGAAGAAAACATTCTTATAAGACAAGTATTTAATGACTGCAGTCTTCAGCAGTCACTGGTATTCCACTGAAACGAAACCAAAATTCCTAATATAGTTTTTCCTGTACCATGGTAGGAGTTAAAATCACACTGTGAGCTCAGCCTGACATCATGCCGAACTCAGTCTCTAACAAGGGGTTGCCAGTTGCCTAACTACAAATTGTTAAAATACATGTCTGAAAACAAGTTTAACGGCTGGTCGGGGCAGAAAATATTCCTTGCAGTAATGGCATCTGAGTTTGAAAAAAACAGATGGGGAGAAAAGAGATTAGAGAAGTGGAGCATGCTGCTCAGAGGAAGGGTATCTTCACCAGTGCAGTGCCTAGGAGAGGACAGCTCTGTTTAACTCCTAAATGTTCTATAAAACCACTCCGGGAGAGCAAGTGGAGTATTTTTTGAGGTAAAGGGAAGGATAAAGCAGAAACAGGTATCTCTACAGCAACTTTTTTTTTTCCCCAAAAGATTGACTTCAAAACATCTGACTGTCTACCTAGCCAGTGAATTCAAAACTTATTACATAAGCTAAGCCAGATCCCTTGCTGATAAAAATTTACTTAGCTTCACTGATTTCAGTAATGGAAGAGGTGAGTTTTTGAGGAGCAAAATTAACCTGCAAGGATACTGCCTATAGGATTTGATCCTCTTTTTAGAAGTTACATTATGCATAAACAGCTGGACAAATGTTTTAACAAAATAAATAGGATACATATTTTGCAATGGCTGACAAAGTCTTTTCACTCATCATTATTTCACTACATTGATTATCATTAATAATGTGAAAAGTACCATTTCACCATAGGATAAACTTCTTGAAGGTGAATATTCTCAAAATAGTCATGTAGGTGAGTTGTCTCAAAAATTCTGATTTAAGATTACCACCAACTAGAGGCCACCTTTCAAAAACATATGGCATCTGTAGCAGCAACAGAATACAACCCTTCCAAACCATCCTGTTGTCTGAATGCAAAACCAAACCATTTTCTTTCAAAACTGAGATCTACAAGAATAGGCAGTGAATTCTTTTGTGGTATAAGATGCAGTCCTGTATGTATCTGTCACAGAGTTCTGCACGATTAATTGTCACTGATCTGAAAATACTACAAGTTTACTGCTAATAAAACTGCAAGTGACACAGAACCAAACTGCAAATCGTAGGCACAATTATCTCATCCAGATCACTTATTACATTGTGTTCATTCAAATAACATTTTAATATTCAACAGAACAGTGTTAATCTGTAAAATAAGAGGAATACAATCTGAGAAAGCCCACTAGGAGCGTCATTACAGCTAACAAAACACAAACACAAAGTCCCAATGCAGTACTACAGCTAATGGATAACAACACCCCTGGGAACATAAGCAGAAGAATATCTATCAAGACTGAGATGATGGTATTAGTCCTAGGTATGGAGGTATTTTTGGACAGCCTGAGTATTTTCAGAGTTCTGTTTTAAATTCTGATGCTCTGAAGGTAAACACCAGAAAAAAAGGAAAAAATACTTATACAGGAACCACTGGATAATCAGAGAACTGTAAATCCTGCCTTACAATGACAGATTTAAGAATCTCTGTCTATCTGATCAAAGAAAAGATTAAGAGGGGTCTTGATTACACTGTAGAAGTATCTATTCTGGAGATTATTGACAGTAGAGAACTCTTTAATTCAGCCAGAATGTCAGTGACAACATTAAATGGTGGAAAGATTAAGTTAACACAAAATAGGAACAAGGCCGAAATGTTTAACTATTAAAATAATCAACCTTGGAAATTCTCTGACTTTAAAATTCTATTAATTTTAGTGTAAGCCAGTAGAATTTATGACAGTAAAGAGAAATGCCTCCCAATCACCTCAGATGTAAAACCTGAATTGTTTTAAGATAAGTATCATGCAAAAAGATCCCTGACTTTCTGGAATAGGTCAACGAAAATCAACACCACATTCATTTCACCTGCACTGCTGTAATATTTTATTAATCCTTTGTGTTTATGTTATACGAGTGTAGCTAAAGTTTAATCTATTGTCCTGCTTGCTATTCCTGCACAGGAAACCCTTGAGACTCAGCAACATGTTTCTGAATACACAGGTACACATTACTAGCCGTACTGAAATACTGCCTTTCAAGACCATCAAGTTTTCCACATGTTCCAGAGAAGAAGTAGAACTATTGATACCCACTCTGAGAACTAATACCATTTAGTTAAGTAAAAGGCTGGACCACTAACTATAGTTCATAATACTGTCACTAACCTTCGTGGAATATTTGCACAGACACGCACACAGGCATGCCAAAAAGAAATACTAGCACACATCACAATCAAGTGATTGCTGGCAATTTTTCAGGCTATACTGCTGCAACTTTAACTGTATTCATTTTAAGTTCTCACATGGGACCTGCAGTCTATTACAAGATGCTGCTTTATGCACGCTGCAGACGCTTCGCTGTCATTTAGCAGCCTGCTGACAAAAACAAAATTATACTGGTGACATGCAACAAGAATGTGTTATCTAAATGATTTGTAAAAAGCAAACCATAATATGTGTACACTTGTGGTGATAAACAGTATGAAAACGGCAAATGCGAGGCCAGATACTGAACTAATTTAAGGGTTTGAATGTTTAATATGTTGCATGACACATGCGCATGTGTATGTGTGGGTGTCAGAGACTGAGAGAAGCTGATTTATCCTGTTAAGCTTTCAAATGTTTCCTTCTTTGGATATTGATAACAAGATGTCACTCTTCAGGGTGAGGTTACTGATGGCTTATTTAGCTAATATTTTAGGACTGCAGGGAGAACATTTGATGGAATATATTCAGTCCACCGTCTGATAGGTGCTGTATGAAGTGAATGAATGAACTGCAGACTGACTGAATGAAATGGGCAGTTTCTCTTTAGTATAGATTTGTTAACAGAAGGGTTTGGACAGAACTAGAACACATAGTGTACCCCAAGGAATTTACAATGTTATCTCTGCTGTACCACAAAAGGCTTCCTAAATACCTTTCCATTTTCATTTTCTCATGTCTATGTTTCGCATGTTTCTTTCAACCACAGTCCCTTTTAAAGGAGAGGAAGAGATTTTATAATAAAAGAAAGACTAGTAAATACTCTGATAGAAGTCAACTCCTAAGCTTCCTGGTAGAATGGAATGTGTTCATATAGCATTCACCAATCTTTCACCTATTTCTTACAAAAAACACTTCAGTAATTCATCATCTCACTTACTATTTCACAACATTATCAGATTTTGCATTACAATCCTTCCTATGTGTTTAGCAGCATTATGAGAATGAGAAAATATTCATTCTCCAATGAATATTTAGTTAAGTTTGATATAAAGGCCTTGTAGTTGCTGTAACTCTTAAATAGCATATACTGAATCAAATGATACTATTCCAAACAGAATAGCTCACAAACAGAATTCCAGATAGAATCAGACCAGGCTCAAGCAAACAGAATTAGACAAGACCAGAATCTCAGATGTGTAAATAAACACAGACCAGCATTTCCAACTAATCTTCCCATTTCTAAGTCTACATACATGAATCATCAAAGAGGAATCCACTTTTTTTTCCACTTTTCCCTTTATTCCCTTTTTTTTTTCTTGTTTTCTTTTTTTTTTTTCTTCCCTTTCCACTTTTTTTCCCACTTTTTTGCTCAGTTTACTTTCAGTTCCAAAGCATCTCCAGATTTCTAAGGTTATCACTCAGGACCTTATCAGCAGTTCATGCATCTGGAAGACAATTTCTGTCTTTTATGAGATTAGTTAGAGGAAGCCTCAAAAAGCATGAATTTTGAGTTCAGAGAATGGCAGAGTGGCTATGTTGGGGATGTGATCTGCAATGCTCTTCAGTATATATTTCATATGGCTTAATACAAACATGACACTTTTTGAAATAGCTTTTGTTATTATTTAATATTTGAGAAGCATACACAGGCAAAACAGGACTATAATAATAGCTGTACTTTGCCAGATCAAACATCTGTCTGTCCCAATATTCCACCTCTGACAGATGACCCAGGGAAGCATCAGAAGAGGGAATTATAGGTGATGCCTCCCCATCACAGACTCCCCCAGCTGCCAGCAACCTCATGCTGAAGGGCTTTCTCAGCCAAAGGTGGTATCGTTGTGTGTAAAACTCCAACATACTTTTGTTCCATGAGTTTATTAATCACTTTTGCCTCTGCACGGATATCTGTAATGTTCTGTGGCAATGAGATCACAGCATGTGCTGTGTAAAAAAGTACATCCTTTTGTTTTCATCCTACCACTTGATATTATTTGATAACTCCCAAATTTTCTAGGATGAGGAAGAGCGAGAAATTGTTCTTGATTAATCTTCTCTGTGCCACACATGATTTTATAGAACTTTACACAGATTCTAGTTTAGTTAACAGCTTGTTATATGGAAAGTGTTCCTTTGATCATCCTTATTGCTCTTCTTTATGTATTCTTAAGTTTTTCATATTATTTTCTGAAGAGGGAACAGTATTGTGTGTATTATTCAAGAGAACACATAATCACAGAATGGTGGGGGTAGGAAGATCCTCTAGTCCAACTCCCCTGCCAAAGCAGGTTCCCCTAGAGCAGACTGCACAGGAACATATCCAGGAGGCTTTCCACATCTCTGGGCAGTCTGTTTCAGTGCTCTGTTACCTTCACGGGAAAGAAGTTTCTCCTTATGTTGAGGTGGAACTTCCTGTGTTCCAGTTTGTGCACATTGCCCCTCGTCCCTGAGCACCACTGAACAGTCTGGCCCCATTCTCTTGACACCTGTTCTTTAAATATTTACAAGCATTGACAAGTTGCCCTCTCATCCTTCTCTTCTCCAGGCTAAACAGATCCCAGTCTCTCAGCCTTTCCTCATAAGGGAGGTGCAGGAGCATTACAGGTATGAACAAAGGCACAACAATTTCTGTTCCGCATCCTAAACTCTGGTTTTTTTTTTTTTTTTGTACTAATTCCTTACATTCTCTCCTTTGCCCTCCATTCTGCTTTGCACTGACATTTTTATACAGCTATGTATATTAACTCCAAGTCTTGGCTGTCTGAGAGGCAATATCTTGTCATATGCCACATTGTCATCTAAGTTGGTGCTGTGAAATCCTTCTGTAGCTCTTTGTAGTGAGCTTTCATTTTTGCTACACTGAATAATGCAGTACTATCAAAAACTGCCATTCTGCTCGTTACCCTCCTTTTCAGTATACTTCTGCAAACACCAAGCAGTACAGACACCAACACAGATCCCTTTAACACATTACTATTAATCTCCCTTTATTCTTAAAACTATTTATTTCTACCCTTTGCCTCCTGGCTTTTAACAAGCTGTTCACCTCTGAACACACATTCACTAATTCTGACCAAGATTCTTGAAAGACTTAAGAGACAGACGTGTTGAAAGACTTGGAAATTCAGGTAAGGTATAGCAGCTGGATTTATTAGTCTACATATTCAGTGATGACTTAAGGATTCTTACAGATTTTTGTTAAGGCACAACGTCCCCCTGTGCAAGGATTCTTTTAGAGTCATCTTTAACATAGCATATTTGTTTACAGTTCATTGATCCAACCAGCTTGTCCAGCAAGGACATCAGACTTCTGCATCCATGGTTTCCCAGTTTCCCTGAAGTGCATTTTAAAGGAGTAACTGCAAAAGTGCATCAAAGTTTATGTTTATATTGAAATTTTAAGTTAGTTTGACTTTGAAGCTGTGTACCACAAACCTTTTTCAACTACAGCAACATGCTCCCTCTCCAAAGCATGCTGGGTAAAATGGACAAAAACTCAGGAACTACATGGCCAGCTCTCCAGAATCCTTTCAGAAGCTTTGAAAAGTGCTACTCGGCATTTTAGTATCTACTGTTCTTTCAAAGTACACTCCATCTGTGAATCTGCCAGTCTGTCTAGTGTGATGTCAGAGATGAAATTTCAAACACCTCTTCTGAAGGTGTATCTTTTTCTTCTGAAGGTGTATCTTTTGTACTGTTTGCACTACCTCATCTAGAAATTAACTATTTACCTTTTTGAAAATTACTACCTATTTGCCAGTACCTCACAAACTTCTTTTATTAGTGACATCCAAGAGTGCCTAAAAAGCACGACCTTAGCTGCCTTATTTCATGGTGGCAATGCTGCTCCATGATATTTCAGACCTGAAGGAAAGACTACAACAGAACTTCTGAAGATACCTGGAGGAATGTTGGTAAATACTGGATGCTAAAACTAACGAACTGTTAATTGTAAGTACATTTTAGACAATCCAGAACCTAACAGAATACCGAATTTTTAATTAATTTAGTGATAGCCACTTCTATTTATTAATGCAGCAAACAGGAAAAAATACTGTCTACTATAAACCAAGAAAAAAAAAACAACAAAGAAAACCAACAAAGAGCTGCTATTGAACAACAAAATCTCTCAGCAGAGAACAAGGCAACTTCCCATCACTGTAAACAGCTTCAAAAGGCCTTAGGTAAACACTGTGATGGTCAGAAACTCAAGGGAGGAGGGAAGCACAGTTTGTTTGGTTTGAAATATACCACTGTAACAGGAATACTTTTAATTCAAAAGTGACTACCACCTCTACCGCTCCTTACTGGTATATGCAGTGCTGGCATTAAAAGATCCTCCACGAGCTTTGCATTACTGCTTGCACTTTGAATCAGCCCCTCCTACAAAAATTCTATTGCTATCTCCTGTCCATGCAACACAGTCTTCTTGGAAGCCAGTCAGCTGCTGGGCACTGAGGGAATTTGACTTGCAATGCACTGATTTCAGTATTCAGTATCATATATTAACATGAATCATACAACACCAACTACTATGCTCTGCCTCCATGATAACTAATCTATACAGCCTGACAAATTTATTATTCTCCCAACTCCCACCTCTTTCCTAAAGCTTCAGGGGTAGCTTATGCCATATCGTGTGTTCCAGCAGTACACAGACAACATCCATTCTCCTCTGAAACACAGGCACCCCTGCAACAGAGGCCAGAAGAGTTTTAAAAACTGGAAGTCCCTCTGGCCACGGGAAAAAAAAAAAAAATTAAAAAAAAATCAAACAACCCAGGCGAAAGCAATAAAGCTGCACAGTGTGAGGTGAGGTGTATCCTGGCATTCACCAGTGCAAACTCAGCTGTTGGTGCCTCAACCAGCTCTTCTTTCAGAACCTCTCATAGCTACAATACTCATTCTGTGTGACTAGGGGTAAAGCTGAGTGTTCTATTTTGCACCTACCTCTTCATATACGTGATGTCAAGATACCTCTTTGTTTCATTCAGGTTATCAGCACAGGTCGTGGGAAGCTGTTCTGGAGCAATGTAGTTGGTTATAAATGTGGCATTGCCTTAGATGTTGCCAACATAACCTTCAGTATAAACTCTAATCTAATGGTAGAATGTCCTGCATACATCCAAGTGCAGCACTGTAATCAGAAATGCCTAAAGGAATAAACAGCAACAAGTACTTGACACCACAGGGTTACTTGCCTCTATAGGGGGAGTGGTTTAGAAAAGAAACAGTGAAACATGACCATTAGCAGCAACTGGTCTTTGTATTGAAAAATTTTGTATAAACCAGTATTTATCAGGGCTTTTTTTAGTGCCTTTCCAAATGCCCACAGGTAGTGACAGAAAAATCAAAGTGTGTATTAGAATGGTCTAATGGTCTGCTTATACCAGGAGCAACGTTACCTACCTAAACTGTGGATGTGAACGACAGACTTCACCAGAGCAGGGATGCAGGCCAAAAGATTTAGGGAAACACGACTAATTTGTGTCAATAACAGAAGCAATACACAGAAGAAGAGAAATACTTGTAGTACAGCATTGGTAAGAGTGGCACCAAAATGCTGCAGACAGTTCTGAGTCCACATTTTTACAGCACACTGAAAAATTGTGTCAAAAAAAAAGGCTGGAGAAAAGCCATACAGTGAGTTCTAAAACTTTCATATTTAACTGATTAAAATAGGACTGAAAGGTGAGCTGGTCACAGACTACACAAATATTCATGGGGAAAAAAAGAAAGCGCTGAGGACAGAAAGTCTCTTTAATCTATTATGGAAAGGTATAAAACCATCATGAGTCAGAGCTGGAAACTTCTGCACCAGAAAAGCAGCACAACAGGTCTCAGAGCAGCTTAGCAAAGGAAGCAGCACATTCCCTATCCATTGGCACTTTTAGTTCTTCAGATCAAGAAGATTTTAAAGCTACAGATTCTCCTCCATGGGATGGCAGAGTGGGTATATCCTAGTGTGTGCTATCAATAGAGTCTCTGGGTTAGTATATCTGGGCCCTGTCAAACTCATTAATGTTCAAAACTAGGTGATATTTAATGGCACCCAGTATGCAGGCAGTCAGACTGGATAAAGGGTAAATAACATCTTCACAAAACTTGGAAGACTGAGAAGCAAGCTAGTCCCTAAGAGCAGGCTAAGGAAGGGGTTTCACCTGAAATACAGGCTGCAATGTAGGGAGAACTCTGTGACTGGGCACCTGTGCCTACATAAATGCCAATTACACACAAGGCAGAGAACTGGATATACGCCATCCTCTTCTAACATTTCACTCGCAAAAATACAGCCTGAATCTTAGTCCGTCCCTACCCCTCTTCATTTACCTGGAAAGATTTTTATCAGTATAAACCAGACTTGTACCCATCCTGCCTTTTTACCCGTCTATTTGACTGTGATGGACAAACAGGGAGAGAAGACACGCAATTGGTCTTGTAATACCGAGATGTGCTGTACATTGTCAACAATGGCAAAGAATTACTATGGGGACCAAAACTGCTCGCTAGGCTTAAAGGATTATCAGACAATCAGAATAAAAGCAGTCCTCAGGTTTCACCACATGTACATGAAATCACAGTTTAAGTACTCACAAAACATTGGTGCAGAGCAATACTTCTCCTGGTTTAGATTAATTTACCTAAATCATAAAGGAAAACCATTTCTCTGTGGACTTCTGGGATTATACAAAACCACATTTATAAAACAGGTGTTTAGCAGAACGAAGTGCTAGGAGGACTTCTATTTAAAACGTGCTCTACTGAAACCCTGAGTTGCTCTAGTTTTGATCTTCACACCACAAGACAGAGGGGACTAGACAAGTCTCCTGTTGGACAGAGAAATGGAAAAAAGAAAAACAATCCATTGTGTGTTCGATTGCCTCAAACATACCTCGGAACTGACAAATCGTTAATGTAAAGAGTGTACTTTTATGTTGAGACTCTGAATCCCAATGAGAGGAATCAGCTATCCTGGGCATCTTCCCTAATCTAAGGATTAAACCAGGTCAATTTGATTCTTTTTATGCCTACCCCAACAAACTGTCACTCCCTTTTTGGTGGTTTATTATAACAGTTTTCTCCTTGAAAGTAAAGAACCGCTGAACTGATAAAAATCAGTTGCCTTTAATTAAAAGTGCTGAAGGTTAAACTGGCAACAAATCTTACAAACTGTGAATTTAATACACTTAGCACAACCATTTGTTTAAGTCAGCACAGTAAGTTCCAATTAACATTTTAAAAAGTATACTTTGAGCAATATTCACAGAAGTAGAATAGCTATTGGTGGGTTGACAAAAATTCAATATCTGTATTTACTGTTTGTGAATTTACTGCAAATTCAGATGTTCTACAGGATATACTTAGTGCTGCTGCAGAGGTGCAGACACCTATTTTTCAATGACACTGGAAAACAACAAGGCCAAAAATCAGGAACAACAGGCTCAATCATAAGCAGCCTGACAAGGAAAAAAAACCCACCCCCTAAGGACAGAAATCATTTTATCTTTGCCTTGAGCAAGCACTCTATCCACCAATAAACTCAAGACTGATAACTGGCTCAGCTGTTGCCTATATTTTCACCTTCCTGAATAAAACAGAGACAAAAGAGAAGACTTGAGTCATGGTGCAGCTGCAACATGCAGCATGAAATTAATCCCAGCTG
>NW_008598147.1:61199-111217 GCF_000691845.1 Merops nubicus
TGTGAACAGTTACCAGTGCACACCAAATTAGGTGGGATTAATAAATGATTCCATCAAATAGATGGTGTAATTAAATAACAGCAGTTAATTGGTATGTGATTTATGTAGATTAAAGCATTCAGTCATCAGATGCAAACTTTGCATTAAAGAACCATATACATAGCCATGGTGCATCCTGATGAAATATTAAACCAGGAGCTCTGCCATCATGAAAAATAATGTCATACTTAATTTGATTATGGCCATATTAATACAGGAAACAAAAGATAGCACTCTGAATCACTTATTTTAAATTGTACCATAGCCCTTAAGTATCTCAATATACTTTTCTGTATATGTTTAAAGACAGATTTTGTGAAGCCTGTCTGTTTTAACCATCATCTCTGTACATATCACATATCCAGCAAAGCTCACCTTGTGATTTAGAGTGAGTTAGCTGGCACCTGACTTACTAATTCCGAGCAGTTTACTTATAGACAGACTCAGTGTTCTTTGCTCATACGAGTACCACTTCACACCAGGTTGCTCTACTGGTTTAAATGAGGTCACAGGAGGGCTAAGGCATTTCTTAAGAAATCTATACACAGCCTGACTTTAAATCCAACCTTGGGTGCTCAGAAACTGCTACTCTCAGTAACTCAAAATCTGGAATCTTTCTTCGGTAAAATTTCCATCAGATATGTTTCACAGATGAAATATGGCTAGTTATGTGTGAAGGAACTGACCAGCATACAGAAAACCATTTTTCTTTTACTCATTTTCCAAAACATTCTGAGTAAAGACCAAGTAAACTCACGAAATACTATTTTATGTACTGCACTGAATCCCCGGTCAGAGAAGCAACTTTTAACACATCTTGAATATCTCATCTGTCACTTACCTACATGTATAAAGATCCTAGGACAACATATTGACAACAGCTCTCTTAACAATTATTTCTTAATTAGACAAATGTGAGTAATGGATAGAATATTTCAACATCTGAAAATGGGCAGATGGCACTGTAAATATGTATATAGTTTATAGTCAATATATTCTTTTGTGGGAATTCAATACCCCGTTCTATATATTTCTGGCTCTTCATTCAAAAGCTCATGAAAGACAGAAACAGGCTATCTTTCAAATGCTTTTTTGGAGTAATTTTGATGCATTCTAGAAATGACAAAAGACATGAAGGGTAACTTTACATTATGTTTGGCAAGTAAATCAGGTCTTGTTAAAAAGCAGATTACAAACGTTTAGCCACAGTGCCCTCTAGCTGCTTTAATGCTGAATTTAGAATTTCAATATAGTTTTCCATCCACAGAGAAAAAAAATACCTGGTTGAACCACCAGCTTTTATCAGTACAAAATGAACCCACACCTCTGCTCAGGAGACTACAGGCATTGCTATTTGTGATCCATCTGCCTGGTTTTCCTTATCACAATGACCCACACATCCTATCTTCAAAACAGCATTTCTCTAACATCCAAGAAATAAAATGTATTTTTCTTATTGAATTTCCATGCCTGAAAAGTAGAGGTGAGGAAACCATTCTGAACAAAGTAAAAACTTACTCAACATTTTTATTAGGACCTAAACAACTTAAGCAGAAAGAATGCCCTAGACTAGATGGTCCTGCTCTGGCAGGGGGGTTGGACTCGATGATCTCTGGAGGTCCCTTCCAACCCCTAACATTCTGTGATTCTGTGAATGGGTTCCTACCTTTCACTACTTTTTTTGTTTTGTGTGCAATCTACACTGTCTGGTTTGAATCAGAAGGCACCAGGCAAGAGTGGCATATCTGGGCTGACCTGAAAAGGTAGGCTCTTAGATCAGATGAAGTCCAGGCTCTCTTCACGGATGACATCCGTCAGGTACAAAAAGATACAAGCAGTTTGTCGCTTATTTTTCTAATACAACTGGCTCAGGGAAGTGCTGGGTCACACTTTTGTTCTTCACCAGCTCCACAGATATATATGTTCAACCAAATGTCGAGTTTAAATTAGCGATGAAGGTGCACACTTTATAATGACACAAAAGGTAATGAAAGTAAAGGTTCAAATTAAGAACTGAACAGAGAAATCAAAATGTTAGCGAGGTATAATTTATGATTTCATGCAAATATAAATCAGTATTAAATAGAAAATAAATAATAAGATAAAATATCATAAATAATATAAAATAGATTAATGTGTAACTGAACTGTATTGATGTTTATCCAGCAAAGGAGAGTGACAGGCAGTAAACTTCCTTCTAGAGAGGAAGCCTGTTACTGTCAATACTAAACCCCAGAATAACCCTGACAACTACACAGTTTTACCTGGAAATGTTACAAGGCAACAAAAAGTAATGTGAATATGGGGCAACTACCCAAAGCCTGAGCATCTCACAGTTCCTTTGTCTCAAGCAATTCTCTTTGGAGAGTGGCATGTATGTGGTGTAAGCATCCCGCTGATGGTCCTAAATCACTCTTCATAAGATGTGCAGGACTCCTGCCAGCATTACTGACTTCCCCAACCTCCTTTTCATAAAAAGTGGTGGGATTGGGATTTCCTGCTCACTGTGGAGAGCAAGGAGCTCTACTGAGGCACCGTTTGCTTTTTCCTGGTCCTATGCCATTCTGAAACTGCTTGCAGCTCTTGCATTGAGTCAGAAGAATACCCAAGCCCTTTTTGAGATATGTGCATATATATATGTATGTATATATGTATGTATATGTATGTATATATATGCCTTTTGATTTATTATTTGATTCTATAATTTGCATATTTTTGAACTTTACATCCAGGACTTTTCCTTTTCCTCGATTGTTAGGGTCATTTTAAGGGACAAATCCTGATCCTTTCAGTTCAGTAGAAACACTCTTGATTAATAAATGGCATTAGAGACACTCATTAAATTCTCAGATCAGTCTGTAACATCTAGGATAGAATCTAGCAAGAAGGTAGTAACCACAATATAGGCTGGTTCAAATGCCATGGAGTCTGCTTTAAAATGAACAACTACTCTCTGATCTTAAAGCCTCCCACCTGGATTTAGGGATCTCCAATCAGATCCTTAGACACGCCCAGGGCACGCTCAAAAGACATGAAGCCTCTTCCTTCCCCAACCACTGCATTTTGCTTTGAAACAGTAAAAATTTACTGAGATGAAATGTGGAATTGGAAAACCTAGGTTAAGAATCACAAAGATCCTAGCAGCATTTTTAATTTTCTATCCCAGCCAACTGTAATTTTTAATGTATAAATCCTGAACAAGAGTTTGGGGGGGGGGGAAATAATTGTACATTTTCACTCTGTTCTCCTTTTAAAATGCAAAGCAGCTGGAATCAGTGATACCAGATGGGCACATACAATCATATGCAACATTCATCACTACAGAATTGAAGCAATCTCTCTGACACTGTGGGCACTCTGATTATTTACTGCCTGTGAATCTCTTCATTTATGCAGCTGCAACATGAGGCAAAGCAGAACAGGGAGAACCTGGATCTAACTATCCACTATGTGGAAATACTCTGAAGTGTGGCCTGTCTCCTGGACACGAGGTGCTCTCAGCATCAAGAGTAGAAACAAGGTTTTCACCCTCGACCCTGTCAATATCAGAACAGAGCATTTGCTCTTCATTTCTTGGAGGAGGCAGACAGTTCGTACTTGAAAAAAAAAAGCCAGACTGGAATATCTAAAAAGGTGGCTGTTTCTGAGTCACAAGAACTGATCAAAAGTGGACTGGCTGTGATGGTGTTATGCTCTAGCTTCAATAAGCAAAGAATTTCTGCCAGTAAGCTGAAATCAAAGTTCAATAATTTTAAATTATTGAAATTACTGAATTTTGGTTTTGACCTACAGGCAGGAATGTTTTGCTGCATTTTTCCATCCTAACTTATATTCACTTTTTTTTTTTATATGCATATATGAAAACCATTTCAGCACAGGATGCTTCTAGAGGGTAAATTTTGTGAGAAATTAATTTTTAACTATTGACGATACAACTCTGAAGAAGACTAAAAGATGCCTTTACAACCTCAAGCACTGCACATTGCTGCATGTGACTAGAGACTAAGAGGAATGTTTTCAGCCCTGGAAACTCCCAGGCTTTCATGACACATGTTTCTGAAGTCTATAAATACAAGGTTTCTTTTTTACTCTCCCTGAGCTAGTCTTTCAAGCCTCAGTACTAAGCCCAAGAAGCACAGTACACACAGGTCCCTAAAAGGTGGTGTCACAGAAGCAAAACTGCAGCTTTCTGCCACTGCTGCCACACTGCTCAGCAGTGGACCTGCTGTACGGGGAGGCGTCGGGGAGTTGGTGAAGTACTGGCCCTCAGTCCTCCATGAGAAGAGCAAAAGTCCTTTGCAAGTTCCCCCACTGTGCTTTATACAGAGCAGGGTGTCATCCTCCTGTTACTTCAGTCAGCTAAGAGCTAAAGAAATAGTCCTTTTCTTAGCCTTACAAGCATTTTAAAGCTAGAAAAGGGTTCTTTTGATTCTATTATCATTTATTCATCACTGGAGAACTAATTGTAGGTGTCAAATGCTGCTGTTACCTAGTATCAATTTATGTTCTGTTAACATTATGTGTTAGACAAGCTGGAGCTATTACAATGGGTCACCTGAAAGAAGCAGAACCTTTTGTATATCTTTACTTTTCAGAGCATGTGTTGCTGCAAGTCATTTTATCATAAACCTTTTTACAGGTTGCTTCCATTTAGATAGCTTCTAACTGTGTCATTTTCAATGTCTCATTGTAACTTTTACAAACAGTGGTGCTCTCCATCACAGTCATGCTGATTCTTTTACCGTAAAAATGTCTCTAAAACTAAATTCCCAACCTACACTTTGCTAGGTGAGCATTGGTAAGTAGCAAAATATTTCTAACCTATCTGGATAGCACTCAAGAATTTTCTGTAAGAAATCTCTGCATGGAATTTTTTTGCGTTAGAAAATCCTAACTTACATTAATCTTCTTGCATGCATATATGAATAAAAGTGGCATGCAATTTTGGAGGTTTTGGGGTTTAAGTAAAAGTTTTACTTACATAAAAAAAAAAAAAAAGAAGACGATAAAAAAGTCTTTATTATAAATAACAGACTCCCAGCAATACCTTTAGGCAAAAGTGTACATCTTTAGAAATGAGAAGAGCCTTTTCATCTTTTCAGAAATAGCCACATACCACTAGAATTCCTCTGTCTCTACATATATATAGATACTGATTCACAAACACAACCAAGATACTCTAAAATATACTGTCCATTTCTCCTTTTACAGAATTTCCCTCTAGACTGGACAAGGCACCTCACTGAACGTAACTGGATTTTGTCTGAATAATAATGAAAATTTCATGTTTATTATACTGCTATAACACTAAATATAATTGAACAATGGTAACATGGAGAAAGCTGTGTGTACATTCATTACAAAATGTTCTTTTCATTAATTTAGCATTTTTTCTCCTGGCATCTGGTGCAGTCATAAGTAGTTATTTGTGCATTATTCAAAATTATCTTTGAATTCTTGAAGAATTTTGGACTGATTTTTAACTTCTTACAGCAAGCATTCAATGTTTTATTCAAAATAATAACTGGATCAATTTGCTGCAACTGGTGTTTTGGCTATTTATTCAAGCATGAAGTTCCTTTGGGTGCTGAAACTGCATAATAAACAGTTTTGGCACAAATATAAAAAAAAAAATTAAATGGTAGTAAGTACTGTCTCAAAAATCAACATACTGTTGCTGCACAGCAAATAAGAACAGTCCCTTCAAGATCTGTCGATGAAAAATGCTTAAAATGTATTTTTGTGAAGAAGGCTGAAGAAATTCTAAGACACTATTTGTTAACAATAAAAGAAAGTAGGGTGTTGTAGCTATTACCAAGGAAAAATCCTGGATCATCCAGTGGGTGTTCTGAATAAAGAACTCAAGATTTGGCAGGAAGACTCACAGAGAGAAAATACAGCAAAGGCATCTGAGTAATCAGCTGAGAGAAAAAGAAATTAAATAAAGCAAGAAAGACTTTAACCTATACGGTATTTTTAGTAGACTAAATTTCCTTTATCAAATCTTAAAAACTTCTTCTCCGTCCCCAGATTTACTGTCTTTTTTCCTGTTGGACTGGAGATGAAGATTTCTCCGTATTATGAGTTTTGCTTGGAGGAAATTAAGGATTCACAGTCAAATTACTGCTAGTTTCATTTTAGATTAATTCAGATAAGTATCAATTAAAATAATTCAAGTAACCATGCTGTTTTACCATCTTAATTTGTGTCCTTCAGTGTCTGGTAAACTGAATATTTCCAATCTCTCAAAAACATTCAAGGAGATCAAAAGGTTTATATCAAACAAGTAGACTTTCAATTATTTTTCTTTTACTGGTATATACCTGTTTTTTTCTAAAAAATCTAGAAATGTTCATAGCTTCCATTTCACAGCCAAAATGTTAAAACTTTCTAGTTTGGGTGGGAAAAAAAACCCAAAACAAACAAACAAACAAATGTCTAGATCAGAAAAAAGCAGTCAATTTTAAAATTGAATGAAACATTTAAAAGTTCACATGTACATCTCTTAATGTGTTGATTTGTACAGTTATGAAAATAGTAACGAGCAGGCATCACCTATGAGCCAGATACTCTGTTTTTAAAAAACTGTAATAATCCTGCAGGTTAATCATTAAAACACAGTTTTATTTGTATCATGCTTATAGATTACCTTTAAACACACCTAGAACGCATGCAATTGGTGAAAAATGCAGGTAAATACTTTTAAACTGATAACTTATTTTTGTTACAGTCATAGTTTTAGGGTGATTGATGGTTATAACATTGGATAAAGCAATGGGGAGACATCATCATTTGCTAAACTCAGACATTTCTATAAAAATGTCTGTGCAGTGATTTTTCAAGATGGCAACAAAATATGTTTTACAAATGCATGTACATTGGGGGGAAGAGGGTGGGCTGCAATCATAAATGCTTCAATAAACTCAAGTCATATTTTCTGTGAAAGTAAACCTGACCTTTCCTTTTCTTCCATTTTGTCTTGCACTACTAAGTGGTGAAAAATAGATAATTTAGACTGCCCTCTCTAGCGAGAGCAGTTTAACCACCAGCATTAGGGCAATAATCTGGCAAGGACTACCTCAAATGCTCAGTTTGATTCACACAAGTTGTCACGTTCAAATGCAAAGCATTAAACACAACCAGGGCCATCAGAAAAGCACTACAGGAGACCGTTATCCCAGGTGTTACCCTGTGGGAGCTGAAACCACGTCATGGACCAAATTCGTCTGAGTCACATCAGCTGCTGCTACTGCTGGTGCCAGAGGAAAACAAGTGCCTAAAAAATATCTTCCTGCACTTTTCAATTCTTTGTCTTCTCTGCCATGGCTTTCACGTTCAGCAGATTCAATCACAACCGCACTCTCCACTCCAGCAGCCTAACAAGGCTGAGGAATACGCTGCCTACCCATCTGCTGCCACCACCTACCTCATACTGGCAGAGATGCTAGAGACAGGTGGGCTCTCTGCTCCCCAGTTCTGTTAGGATGATAAAAAAAGAGAATATAGCAGCAGTACCCAGAGCAAGCAAATGTCTTACTAGGGTGGCAGCTGTGCTGCATGTTTTTCCATTCCAGGTACTTGGTGTCTTCAGTGTTTCCAGCCAAAACGAAGAAGGATGAAAAGTGCCAGGAAGAATTTTCACAGAATCACAGAATGGTAGGGGTTGCAAGAGACCTCTGGGGATCATCTAGTCCAACCCTCCTGCCAAAGCAGGTTTGCTTAGGGCAGGTTACACAGGAACGTGTCCAGGCAGGTTTTGAAAGCCTTCAGAGAAGAAGACTCCACGACCTCTCTGGGAAGTCTGTTCCAGTGCTCTGTCACTCTCACATTAAAGAAGTTTCTCCTTATGTTGAGGTGGAACTTCCTGTGTTCCAGTTTGTGCACGCTGCCTCTTGTTCTGTCACTGGGCACCAGTGGCTCCATCCTCTTGTACCCCCACCCTTTATATATTTATAAGCATTGATAAGATTCCCTCTCAATCTTCTCCAGGCTAAACAGATCCAGGACTCTCAGCCTGTCCTCATAAGGGAGATGCTGTCCGCTAATCATCTTTGTAGACACCTCTGTTGGACTTTCTCCAGCAGTTCCCTGTCTCTCCTGAATGGGGGACACCAGAACTGGATACAGTACTCCAGATGTGGCCTCACTGGGAAAAAATTTCCTTCTTAAAAGACTGCTTTTTATGGAAGTACTCATTATTAAATTTCTATTTATTAAAACTCTGTGTTTATCTCAATGTCCTTCTATGAGCTAAAAGCAAATGGGAGAAAGAAAGACAGTAATGGATCAGCTCCTCATCTAGTGGAAAGTGGCAGTAATTCCGCTCAGGCTGCCCTGCAAAAGATAAGCCCAAATTCTAGTTTCATCCTTGGCAAAGGGAAAAAAAAAACCAACCTCTTACAACTTTACAGATTTCCTAGCTCATGGTGACATGACCTGAGGATCCGAATTCCTTCACAAGAAGACATTACACTCTAGTGAGATGATTCTGACAGGCCTATATCCTAACAGGCCTCAGGTGTCTTTGGACTTCTAGCCTCCTACATCACGGTCAGCCACAGACATACGGCCCCACTTCATGAGCTGCAAATGCAGTAACCCACTAACTTTATCACAGGTTATTTTTCCCTTTGGAACTGAACAATCTGGGTTAGGGTCATCAGGAGACTCAATCTGTGTATGTCATGGGCAAAGAAAGCAAGACATGTAGGCAGTAGCAATGTTATGGATCCTGAACTGGTAAAGGGCTGACAGGTCACAGTATTTTCACATAACCCTAACAGACAATGCCACAGTGACGATGTCACGGTGTGATTAAGGGAAAACACTCTCAATAGCTATATGTCAGTTCAATTCAGAAGATCTTATTAAAGAAGAAAAGTAATGTAGTCATTACTAGTGCCTTCAAAAAATAAAAAGGATGTCAGTGAGTGCCCACAGGATGAGCAAAGGAAAAATCTGGCTTTATATTGTATCTGTAGTGTAAGCAGAAACATTTTAAAAATGGCCACTTTACTGTAGAATCAAAAAATGAACAAGTTCCTTCATGAACTCTTTTATATACATTTTCATATTAATATAAAAATTAACTGACATTTTTAATGTTGTAAGTTTTGGATTTATTTTACTTCAAACAAGCATATTTTAAAAGAAAATAATAAAAAGCTAATACAAAATATGTAACAGTGCCATAAATTAACTTTTGCTTAATATTTAATGGCATTGTGCCATCAATGTAGCGTGATCAATTCATCTAGTCAGCTATCCTTAGCATAGGAAAGGATACTTATTTGAATGGAGGAAAGGGGAATCAGCCCTCACACATTCCCAAACTCACATCAGTGTCACCATGGCAACACCACGGGACAGCTATGTGACAGCCACAGGGCTACTTGCTCCTCTGTCCAACCCAGGGTTTGAGCACGACCCCTTTGGTGCTGGACATGCCTTTGTCTCTCACATGCTTTTCCCACCACAGCCTCCAGCATCCTTTGTACTTGATGTTCTTAGCTAACAGGTCTGGCTGTGTCCAGCACTAAGAGTTCTTCCCTCTGGCATCTCGGATCAGTGACAACCTTCTTAGAACCAGTCATTAACTTGAGCAAGAGGAAAAATGCTCCTGGAGCTCTTACAGCAGTGCTACAACTATAGTTCTTACCTAAACACTTAAAAGCACCTGAGACTAATTCAGACAGCGCACATGACAAGTACCTTACCCCCAAGATGGAACCTCGGCCTACATCTAGACGAAGAACTCCTTCCAGAACTGATACATGTCACTTGAATTTCTGTGGTTTAGCCTTTGATTCTAAGCTACCTAAAAGAGTTTACAGGAAAATAAGTTGGCTTGGATAATTTTTCTTTTTTCCCTTGCAATTTGATTTTCTCCACAAACTCCGGCTAATTTCAGTCATTCTATTAAAGTTGTTAACATTTGCATACTGTTTGGGAAAGACTTATGATGTCCCCAAAAGGCCACCTCTGAGAACGGCATAAATGAGGACAACTTAGAATTTGGAACCTTCGCTTCCAGCAGCTCACAAAAGCTTGAAGTTCCTGGAGCTCATGGAGCTCACAGTATAACACAATTATCTTTGCCAAATGAGTAAGGACAAATAGTAAGCCCTTTTTTTCTGGCTGAGAACTTGAATCAAAAAAAAACAAAACCCAAACAACAGATTTGGATTTGCCTTATAGCATGACTACAGGATAAATACATAACTAAAACAGATATATACAAAGGATACATCAACATAAAGCTCATGAAGCATATGGCTGGGTAGACACAGCTACAAAGGTAGTCTGGAGAGTTAATATAGATCCACTGTGGGCCTTGCAGTCCTGTAGAACAGTTACAGTGCTTAGGAAGACATACTCCTGTTTGTTCCTAAAACTTGCTCTAAAAATTATGCTAATGATGACTAATCCTTGACTCATTAAAAAGCAATCAAACAGACTAAAACACAGAATCCTAAATAAGATGTGTTATAAACCCCTTCAGTAAACACACATTTCCAGGGACACAATAATCTGCATGTAGCTACAATTGGGGAAAAAGGAAAAGGAACAGTAACTAATTTGGATGGAGGTAAAGTATTTAATAGAAAGCTATTATTGTCGCTTTTAAAAATGTATATAGATGTTTCCGTGTTTCAGCCTATCAAATGAAATGCAAACCCTCTTTATATGCATTTGTCAACTGCATATTGTAATTGGGTCCCAATTCACTAAATCACTTGAACAGAGTCCTCTTCAAAATGAATGTTCATTAAAATTAATTAAAGAAATATTTTTTATTCCTAAGGAATATCTGCTATGAATGTAGACAAAAGTACAACAAAAATATGCACTCTCGCCTAGTGCCTTACAAGAATAACTGAAACCCTTTGACAGCACAGGTAATAAATTCACAACCAACCCTCTCCTGACACATCCAGCACTCAAAGAAAACAATCCTGACAACTTGTATTATTGCTATAGTAATGTGGCAATTAGCATCACAAGAGAAAATGGTTTGTGTCTACAATTTTAATGACACTTTACAACATTGAATAATGATGCATCTGAACATCCTTCGGTCAATTGCAAATTGCTTCGTCTAAGACTAGACAGCTGACATTTGTGAGATGAGCAGTCACAACTCTGATTTTTGGATGTCATATGAAAGTACACTACCGTGTTGTAATTTTAAATATCAAAGCACTATTTACTGACACAGGCTCTCAAAGGAGAGAATGGATTTCCTTTGGGCAGTATATTCTCCACTTAAAAGCAATATAATTGGAAAAACTTCAACAAATGTAGATACTGACTTAAGATTATCTTAGTATGTCACATATAAATGACAAAAATACGGGACAGTCCCTGGATGGTTCCAGGCTCAGAATTTCTTTAAAGAAATACACTATAAATTAAGGGATGTGCATTTGCTTGTGGCACAGAAAAATCCAGATAAAAAGTTTAGTGGAAAGGATCCCTGTCAAAATACGCCCTTTGCTGCCACCACGTGGGCCTTGCTGCAATGAACTAGGAATGAACACCAGTAATACTATTTCCATCCTTCTGCAATCCTCCTCTTTCCCATTTGATTGGGAAAAAAAAGTTTCCTCCTTTCACTTATGTTTCAAACACAGCCTCAAATAAATAAGTTGTATTCCTTATCTGTTAGGTGTTACACACATCAAAATTACAAGAAAATAAATTACTTTAATTAACAAATGAGCACACAAGTTCCCTCGGTTTTTAAAAAAGTATTCAATAAATAATTTGATAAAAGACATATGAGACCTGCACCTCACCCTGCCTGCTCAGATAGCACAGTTAGTCGTTGTTGCAAGAGTTCACCAGGTCAGCAACCAGATGGGACTCCAAGCAATAGCCAGGGTTACCTGATAGCTGTCAGTATGTGAGGCCTCAACTACATGTAGATATAGATAATAGAAGATGGCCCCAGGCTGATGGGCAAGTGGCACAGGCATTACAAATTAAATGCATGTCCTTGATCTGAAAGGTTTTGAGAAGTGTCACAACTCTGAGCCCTGAACACAGCTTAGGCACTTTTTTAACTGTGAAACTTTCCATAGAATCACATAGAATCATAGAACCACCAGAGTTGAAAAGGACCTCTAGGATCATCAAGTCCAACCTTCCTCTCGACATCTCCCTAACCACCAGACCATAGCCTCAAGTGCTACATCTCGTTTTTTGAACATCACCAGGGATGTTGACTTCAGCACCTCCCTGAGCAGCCTGTTCAGTGTCTAACCACTCTCTCAGGGAAGAAATTCTTCCCAATATCCAATCAAAACCTCCCCTGGCACAACTTGAAGCTATTCACTCTCATCCTATCATTAGAAGTTTGGGAAAAGAGACCAACACCAGCCTCACCACAACCTCCTTTTAGGTAGTTGTAGAGAGCAATAAGGTCACCTTTCGGTCTCCTCCAGACTAAACGACTGCAGTTCCCTCAGCCAGTCTCCATACGCCTGTTTTCCAGCCCTCTCACCAGCCTCGTTGCCCTTCCCTGGACCCATTCCAGCACCTTAATGTCCTTGTTATCCTGTGGTGCCCAAAACTGGACACAGCATTCAAGCTGCAGTCTCAGTAGTGCTGAGTCCAGGGGCACGATCATCTTCCTACTCCTGCTGGTCACACCACTTCTGATACAGGCCAGGATGCCATTGGCCTTTTTGGCCACCTGGGCCCACTGCTGGCTCATGTTCAGTCAGCTATCCAACAACACCCCCAGGTCCTTTTCTTCCAGGCAGTTTTTCCATAGACACCTGCACAGCAGATTTATACTAAGCATATTTATATGAGCCTTTAATAGGGAGAAAAAAAAAATCCTTTCCTGTGAAACCACACTGGAGCTGCACACCAGCATGCCCTGCAGCATGCAGGATGCCATTGGGAATGGGGACATATGGTACGGCATCATAGAGCAGATCACAGTGATGCTGATCATAATGATGATGTAGATCATAACGATGCTGCAATGGCTGTGAGCATGTGCTTAAAGAGGACACTGGAAACATCTACAGGTTTGGTCACTCTACCACACATGAGATAACAAAATGTTGAGGAGGGAACTACTGTCTTTACACTGCTTTTGGCTTTTTAACTGAGACAGACCTGAATGTGCTTTGAAAGCCGAGATTGTTCTAAAGTTGTCATTTTCAAAATCCTAACAGATCTTACCAGCACATTACAACCATTAATTCTTAATGAAATCCTGATATACATTGTTCAATCTTACAACTCAAGCTCCAGAATAGCAATCAGAAATGGCTAAGTATAGGAGACAAAGTGTGAGACAAGTATCTCATGTTCCACTGTGAGAGAAGCCTTCCAGGCATCTTCTGCAAGAGGGCAGAAAGCTTCAGTGTGCTCACTGGAACTACACAGAAATTGCTAGACAGTTAATTTATCTACCTAAGTTCTATATAGCATTGCCTGGGCTAACTGTGCAGAGGGCTGTTGTGAAAACATGTGATGGACCATTTTGCACAAGTGTGATGGACTGCAACGTGGCAGACGTAGTACTTCTGCTCTTGGGCACAAAACCGCCACAAGACTCACAGCATCAACAGCAGATCCCCGGGCCAGTGTACGTCACATCGGGTTGTATCAAGAGTGCCTCTCACAATGTACCGTATCACTGGCTAACAAAGACAGCCACCCATTGAGAAGATGTGATCGGCAGATGTAATCAGCAGTGCCTTTCTTGCTACTTCAAAAACTTAAAATTCTAAATTGCAGACGAAATTCAATGGCTTCATTCCTACCCCACAGTTCAGCCCTTGGCATCATATAAGGTATTTTTTTCTGCCCCTCCACAACTGTTTTATTGTTTTCCAAGTATTAAAACTATCCCAAAGTAAATCCCTACTTATTTGAGCATAAAGCACACTTAAGGTTACTCTGATTTTCACAGGAACACCTTTTTCTGTGTTATTTTCACAGCAGCCTTGATCAGGCCTGCTCCCTAAGGGATACTGCTCTGTTCTGATCAACCATCCTTCTACACTCCCCAGGTGTCCCCTAAACCTAAACCTAAACGTAATCCTAAACCTAAACATGAATAATAGCTGAACCTTTCCTGACTCTGGATCATTTTCACATTTATCCTCTCCATTACACATCTTTCTTGTTGAGAAAGACCAGCTAGACCAAACACCTAGTTCCTGAAGCCTGTGCCTCAACCCTGCTGGGCCTTCAGATGGTTCCACAAACCGCACCTGACATGGGCCCTTGCCCAGCTTGGCCTCTGCGTACAGTTTTCAGGGATGAAAAGCAGTAAGAAATAATAGCCGCAGACCATTCTCTGACATCTTTTCAGACATGTTTCCTCACCAGATGTTTAGCTCTGACTACCAGAGCAATAACCTAATGTACAGGGGGTCAATGCCATAAACTGTGAAGTCCCTAAAAGAAAATGTCACTGAAAAAAAAGATGAACTTAAAATTTAAAAAGATACATTACCATCTGTCACAAAACTTTCAGTTCAAATAGTCACAATTTCATCCAGCAACCAGCTCTATAATATATAAAGACCAGCAACTTGTTCAGCTGTTGCTCTTCTCAGCCAACTACACTCCCTACTGCTACCCCTTTTAAAAAGATACATTCAATCTTTTTATATTTGCCACACTAAGACGCATGTGAATTGTCTTTAAAAATACTTCTAAAAAACTTCAAATCTTGGCAACTGTAAAATATACCTTCTTAGAGATGGTAAGATGACAGAGCTTTAATGCACTCCTGGCACAGGTTTCTCAAGCCCTTGACAGGATACTGCTTCTGGTACAATCACTCACACTGGTGTTCACATGCAAGACATATGATTCTCCTACTCATGAGCCACAAAGGGATTGTCATTGATTAGACCCAACATCTGACATAAAGAAACTTGTCAGATGACAGCACACAGGGCAAGCTGAAATCAGACACAGGGCAAGGAGCACACACATATAAAAAAAAACAAAAAAAACTTTTTCACTTTCTTGTGAAGAGTAAGTTAAGGGTTTTGTAGCCTTTATATTGGAAAGATGTGTATTCTGGATGCTTGTGTTTCATAGGAGCCCAGAGGCACAAAGGTCAGTTTGTCTCTACGAAGACTGTAACCTCCATGCAAGCAGACTCTGACCTTAATCACAGAAGCCAGTCTCTCCAGTGTCAGTCATTTTGGTAAGGCACTGTGGCAAATGACATAGACGGAAGTGTTCTTTTGCACAGAAGTATAAACGACAAAGCAAATAGCTTTCCTAAGGATTACATTTACTCAGGAAAAAATAAGCCACTCCTTGAAACACTTTATTATGGCAACATGAAGTAGTTGGCTTTGATGTGTAGAAATCCTCTTTTGAAAAGTACTACACATTGTTCTACCTCAGCTTTGAAAGGACTGATCTAAGGGCTTTGAGAGATGGTTTATATCATGCAGTTTGAGACTGAAACTGTTCTGTTTCACTTGCTGCCGTTTTGCTGGCACAGACATCCAAACCAGCTTATCAAGCCTTCAGTCCACTTCAAAAAAGGCAGTGTTATTCCTTGAGCACAGAATGGTCAGCTTCCCAAAATAATTACAACAAATCTAGGGCTCGAGCATAAGTTCCAGGAAAGGAGAGGCTTAATCCCACAGAAAGCAAGAGGGTCAGCTGATTGACACCAGCTATTTTAGTACAAGGCTGTGCCTACTTCCATGGATGTGGGTGCTGATTGCCATGCAATCTCTTCAGTGCAGCTAATGGAAGCTTGTAACAGATATGAAGAGCAGGAATGTTGACAGGACAAATGAACTCTGATTTCCAGACATGAGTCAATCTTTCAAAATCATTAATGCTTTGTCTAACAGCTAGTTATAGTTTCTGGAGCACTAGAAATACCAGATATAAATCCTAACATAATACCGGTAACAGTAGGACTGTGTAAGGAGGGAAACCAGAAACCTGCAATGCTCCCACTCTCCTTATTTCAGGGATGATTATTCTGCCTCTTCTGGGGCACCTATTCATATTTAGCACACTGTTAGCATGATTGTTTCCTAAAATACTTGGTGATTCTGCTGATTTACCTGCCTTGCTCAAATCAATACATTTAGTCTTCATGCTACAATCTCATGATTAGGCCAGCTGGTCTGTGCTTACATTCATTCAGTGACACCCAGGCTGCCTCCTACTCACCTTTTGGTTTATGTCACATTGGAACAGGACTTTATACACTGCATACTTTTGTTGACACACTTAGATACGTAACACACCACATTAGTACCCATTAAATAAGTCTTCACTGGACTCTGTTGGTATGGCTCTGATACTCTGCTAAGAACAAGTCATTCAACCATTTGCACAGTTCCTCAACTCATATATACATTGTGGTTCTTATTCCATGCTAGAATCTCTTCAGATACTATCCTGTTTATCATAAACAACAGGACTGCGTGTTTTTGTCCAATGGAGTCATTTTGTATGTATTAGATGACTAATAATGTAGATTTTCCCAGGAAAATCAACATGTGAAAGGGGTGTTAATTTTGAGAAAACAAGTCTTCTTAAGCCAGAAAAGTACATAAAAAGCACCACTTAAAACAAATCCAGATATAATAAAAAGACATCCCTCAGCCAATCATAAATTTGCGCTGTCAGAGCACCTTATAGGGAAAAAAAAATACAGTTTTAAAGAATATTTTTAACAAACTGAATCAGCAAATATTATGGTATGTAACCAAAACATCACTGTATTACACATTTCATATTTGTGGTTTGAGTGTGAGCTTCCTGAAATTTCAGTGTTTCAGTTTCTTTAAGCTCTGATTTTCCTGAGTATTCACAATAGCGATGCTCATACTTTCATTAGAAACTACTCTGCCCTAACTTCAAAGCAAATTTATTATGCTATAATTCTAAATTTAAAAAACAGATATAATGATCATTAGTATCCTGGTGTAATAGTTGCTGTCATCACTCTAGGACCCCACTTTTGGGCTAATTAACCAAGTAAATTTCTACCTAAATTCAGAAAGCAGAGGAATAAAAAAAGATAGTGAATACTAGTATGCTTAAATTTTAGTAAGCTCTTGCTCACTGTAAAGCAATATAATATGAAAGGTTTCCAGCAGAACATTTTCTAGAGCAAAAAAGACTTTAAAGAGAAACTCTGTAACCTACCTCATATTCCCTGCCATAATGAGGAACAGATTATAAATGTGAGAAAAAATGAAGAGGAAGAGGATGGTACTGAAGAACATTGTCATCCAAGACCCGTGGTCCTCTCGAAACATTTTCAGACGGAGCAACTGACCTGTGGTATGAATATTATGAGAAAGCATATTTTAGTCAGTCAGTAAATACATGTTTACATGACAACAAAACCAAAATAAGAGTACTAAACTGTATTTCTTCTAATACACAGATATTCCACTGTGTGTGTGGAGGGCAGATTTAGCATCATGCAGCCAAACTACTCTTCTGTAGTTAGGCACGAAGAGATACTATTACCACAAAATTACAAGTTAGCTTCTCACCAACTGATGAAAACTATTTTGGGCTCTTACAAACAGAATCACGGAGGAGGATGAGGTCTGAAGGAGTCCACATCAGGTCTGTAGTACCTGATCAAAATGTGACTGTGGTTTTACATACACTACATGTGATTCTGCATGCTGGCTAAGCAGGTTTTGATGTTTTCCTATTTCACCTATTAATATCTCTACTTGCTCTGCTCTCAGGTTAGCACAGCAAGATGAGCAGCCATGCACAAGTGAACAAGTGGGGAACTAACCCAACTAGGGAAAAAAAAAAAAAAACACACCACGTTTTTTTTTTTTTCTTTCATTTAGTTCCATCAACCTGCTGAGTCTGAAGATCAGTGAGCAGTACTGGTGCAAAAATGGGAAGGAGTGATGGACTGGAAAGACAACTGCCTAAATAATCACATTTTCTAGAAATTTATATCCTAACTCTCCAAAAACAAATGCCACAGCAGAGAAGATCTCATGGAATTCATCTAGACCTCCAGGCAATAGTTACTTTTTATTGGCATTTGAGCTATGTTTTGAGGAACAAGTCTATTTATAAATTTTGGAATGTTGTAAGTACCTCAGCCTGTGTGAGATCCCTTATTTGCTGCCAGTTATTTCTTGATCAATAACAAAAGAGTCATTAGATCTTGATAGTTGCCTGTCTCTTTCCACTGACAATAGACAGCATCACGTAAACATCATATGATGATAAGAGCAATCTCATCATATGTGCTTGTGTAGTTTGTGAAAACACAAACACAGAATAGAATTCAGGATTTGGGACATTTGAGCTCATGAGAAAAGGAGATTATTTGCTTTCCTGAGAAGGTGATTTCAGGTCTAGTTGAGGATGAAAGAAATTGCCTGGACTAGAATGAAACTCCATGTATTAGAGGAAAAGCCACCCCCTGAGTCAAAGGTCACTCTTGCTTAAGCCCAAAAGTACAGAAAAAAACCCACAGTAACATGTACATGTCTAAAAAAATACATAAGTAAATAATCACTCTTCCTCTCAGTAAAACTTTGGTAACAATACTCTGTCAACTCATGGCTTCTCTGTTTTGTGAGGTCACAGAACGCTGCCACATGTTCTTGTCTGCCAGTCATTTAGTGCCAACACAGGGAACTCACTAAAGTTTTAGATTTTAATAACTGCGGGGGTGGCATGACCTTACCCAAAGGTGTGATATGTGGTGGGCACGTGCCAGGCAACTTTGAATCGGTTTCAAATTCTACAAGAAACCTCCAGTGGCATTATGGGCAAATAATTTAGACTACACTCAAGTCACAAAGGTAAAGTATAATATTACTCTCTTTCTTACAGTGAGAATTACTACATGATACCACAACAAGGCCACAAACTGATTAAGCCTATAAGTGGTAACATAAAAAAAATCACAACACAAAAGAGAACAGAGCTTTCAGTCATACTTATGATGTAATTAGTACACATTTCCTAGTCGGGTATGTACACCAAATGTGTTACCACATCACAGAGAACCAAACATTCCCTAGAGTCTTTGAATGATGACCGTTCCTCATGGTAATGTTCCTGCCATTTCAAAAATATAATATTACAAGTTTGTCAAAGCTAGACTGATTTTAATGTCCTATCCTCAAGTCTCACTGCAGTACAACTCTCATCCCCATCCTGCTTTTTGTAGTTATACTTGGTTTCAATGGTTCCTGCTTTTTCAAAGGCTATTCACTTGGAGTGATTTACTACCTAAATAGGAGTGACTGAATGATGGTGGCAAGGTGTAGAAATATCTTTTCAGAGCTTGACTCACAGCAAGTACAACACTTAACATCCCAGACAGGACTTCAAAAGGGCCTTGTACCAACAGATAATATTCAGCATGTTTAAAGAGCAATATAGTTTCTGCAGTGATCATTTTTACAATTAAAGTAACATCAGAAAGACTGACCAACTACAGAGCACTTTATTAAGCTAAAATTTGTTGTATTCTGAGTTGTAATGCCCCACTGAAATATTACAAAATAACCTACTACAATCTTACTATGTTTTCACCATTCCTACATAAAGAAAAATCTTAGTTCCTTATGTACATTTTTTCTGCATCTTATTTTGAAATGTTACACATTGAATATGAAGTACAAAAGAAAAAAAAATAACATGCAACAATAACTTAGTAATAATGGTATTTTTTAAAGGATGCTGAGTAAGATAACAGACCCTCACAATTAATTTCAAATGCTAAAAAAAGGTTACTGATTCATGTGTCATTTTCCTTTTCATGTCGAAGAAAGCTTTTCTTGTGTGAAGTATTAGAAGTATGTCCCCTGACATACATTAATTGCTACACTAATCTCATTAGGAAATCAAATTATGACTTTGTGCAGAAATTTGTACTGTGTTTTTTTCTTAGACGTAAGCACTTTAATCATGTGATGTGTTTGTTCTGCAGAGAATGCCTTTTTTTCAAAGAATAGTATATGTCTTGTGTCACCTGAAAAGAAGCTGTCCTTACTCTCACTATTGGTGGTGGGTGAAACTTTTGTCATATTTTCTTCAGAAATACTTTTCCTGGACTAGTTTTCATTCTCTGTCTTCTCCTGCTATCTTTTTCTCTTTGTCCTTCTCAATGATCATAAACACAGGAGTTTCTCCCCTCTGTTTCCTCTAGTCCTTTACTCTTTTCACCTGGTCATGCAATTTCATTCTAATTTCCAGATCTTCTTCAAGCTTACTCTTACAATTCTTTTACTCTTCTGAATCTCTCCATCTTGTCCAGCCCTCTTCTTTCCTAAAACAAACACATCACAATAGCCTCTATACTTGCTTCTGCAAGAATACTCTATCACCATTTGTCTTTCAACTCTAATATCTTTAGGCATACTGTTTATTCACTGTCTACAGTTTTTTTTTTCTCCTGGGCTTCTACAAGTCTGGTACAGCATCTTGAGCTGTTCTGCCAGAACTTCTAACGACCACTTTCTTAAAGTTCAGCCATACAACTTCTTCCTCACCCGGGTGAGTGTCACACACCTCAGTCCAGTTGTTCATAATCTTCTTGACATCCTCACCTCCTTTTGCGAGCTCCTCTACCAGCTCTCCTTTTACCTCTACTGATTTGTGTAGTTCACCATCTATCATACTTGCATGCCCCTGTAACTAACAGCATCCTTGTTTTATCACAGGTTACCAGAGATAGTCTATGCTTTTACAGATAAGATTCTTCTTTTCTAAAACCAGGTGGATTTTTTAACATCCATGGCAGAAGCGATGGGTGGGTAGATGGGGTGGGCCAAGCTCTGCGACAGAGCAAGAAAAACCTAGGTGCACAGAGCAGTCCAGTACTAGGGCAGCAATTACAGAGATTCTGTCAGTGAAGCAGGGGGAAGAAAGGAAAGTGCAAACACACATGTGCATGCCCCAAGCCCCTGTACTCGAGTTCTCATCTTTCACTGCTGCAAACGACAGCCCCAGGCCTAGCTAGACTGAGGATGTGCAGGAAGTCTGTCCTTCCCTGAAAAGCAAGCAGAGGCTGCTATGGCAATAGCCATTTATCCTGAATTACTGAGAGGAGGGGCTTAATGATAAAATATACTTCCCTTGCAGTTTGAGATCTACTCTCTAAAGAGTTGCCATTGCACATGGAATACTACTGGCATCGTGGATTGAAAGCAGCACTCACAAAACAGAGTTGTGATTTGAGAAGTTCCAGATCAATGGAGAGGAAAAGCACAGCCGGGCAGCTAGACTTCTGTAAAGTAGACAACTCCAACCTTTCTAAAACGGGTAAGAGATTTATTAAGTATTCATTGCAGCTGTATTCTCCAAAGCAATATTATTTTTCCTATTTAGCTATTACACACTGATTAATACATACATATATGTATATATTCCAGATTCTTAAAAGTACTTTTTCACAAATAACTGTCTTTGGTAGGCAAATTCTTACACCTTAACTATCCTTCTACCATAGGCTACGTTTGCCATATAGGACTTCATTAACTCTCAAGCAAGTACGTGAGCATCATTTTTTAATGAAAGAGAGCAGCTTAATAATAATACCAATTGAGTCATTACGAAGAAATTGGATATCAGCACAACCTACTTACCTAAGTGCATACAAATACCGCTGTATAGTACTTATTGTTCCCATCATATTAGTAGGTGTAATATGCCAAATGCAGGTGAACTTAAATATGTGAAATGTTTTATTTAATTCTCATATTGCATGATATATCCTTTCATATCAATTCATTTGAATGTATAAAGGGGATGCATGAGATGACTACCAAAAAAGTAAGGTATTAAAGTAAAAATTGCAAATAATGCTTGATATTTTTAAAACAAAACCTAGAACTCGCTGTATAATGCTTTATTAATTTGATGAAATGAGCTAAAAGACTACGTTTTGAGAGCACTTATGGAAGTATATTGGTGTCTGAATAGTCAGAAGTAGTCAGAAATTTGGAAAACCTATCTAGTAAGTGGAATAGATTTGTAGGGCATTAAAATACAGTTGCAAATGGAAAAGCAAAATTCTCAGACAACAAATAAAACAGTTCATGTAAAATTAAAGCTTCTGCTATAAAGAATAACAAGCAAAAAGGGGCAAGGGGCAAAGAGAGTAGATAAGGAATAAAATTACATAATGTAAGCTGTTAACTCAGGGTTTTGGTGTTTTGGTTTCGGTTTGGTTTTTTGGTTTGTTTGTTGTTGTTGTTGTTTTTTTTAATTCAAGCCAAATTAATTGCTTATTCTGACCTCGTTAACAATGTAAAAATAAACCCCACAGCCATGACAGGGAATAATATGTTTCCTAGAATATATTTACACATACAAAATTAGATTTTTTTTTAAAATAAACAAATGCGCTAAACCTAATGGAACTTTGCAAATGCAAATCAAATGCCATGTGAATATCTACCAGGGATATACAAAACAAGATTCTTTTTGGTGACACAGCGTTTCTTAACTCCAACAGCAGTTTCCTCAAAAAGTAATTTTTTACTGAAACAAAGTCTGCTATCTACTCCGAGACTTTGGTGGCCACATCACAGGTGCAAGGAGAACACAAGGGAGCAGAGACTTCAGGATGTCCAGCCCTACAACAAACCAGGCAGCAAATAAGCTCATCAGGTGAAACCCACTTGACTTTCTGTAATAGTGTGCAGGTGCTGCCAGGGACAGTGACAGAGGAGCTTGTAGGTATTCCCTGTCAGAGAGTCACAGATCTAAGCCATATGTCCTTCAGGTCCAGGAGAAGAGACAAATCAATAGCCAGTTACAAAAACTGAGTCAATCAAATGGGTAATTTTTTAAAAAACTAAAGCTTTTCTAGCAACTTTAGATCTACAGACCATAAGATGGCTGGATTCATTAGGCTGCAGAAGCAGAAACAAGAGAAACACAGAATTCTTACCCATTAATGTAGCATGCTTTCTTGCCTTCATTATGAGTAACGGAGCCTGTAAAACTGAACCCTTTCCTGGACATACATGCAATATTCCAACATCAAGCCTTTCATTCAATCAGAGGTATACCTTTAATTCCGGACGCCCCATCATGTGATTGCTCTTTCTGTCCATCTAATGTTGATGGCCATGGCCATCAGTGGCTGACATTGTTCAGCTGAAAAACTAATTTCAATAAATTTGAAGTATTTTTTATCCTTGAAAACCCAATCCTACTTTCATCTAAGTCTGGCAAGTCTGTTCTTGGTCAGCCTTAAAACTATTTGCAACTACTCATCTGTCACAGCATAATGTCATGGTGCTGTTGCTCATTCTGCCTTTGTTAAGATGTGTGTATGTGTGTTGGCTGACTTTAAGAATACATGGACTAGGAACTGAACACAGAAGTGTTCAGAAAAATAAAGTTATTTTAAACTACAAATGCAAAATTTTGGCCATTGTGAAGATGATCTAGTTACATCCCGTAGCTTGATTTACTCTGTTGGTGCAAAGATGGTAAGACAGAAAATTCACCACTGTCTGATCTAAAAACACGTCACTTCTGAAAATCATTTCAGCAGCTATGGAGCTCTACCAGACATCCAGGTGGCTCCAATGGCCTCGGGATCTAGCAGGGCATGCTGACTGTCTTCCTGCATGCAATGAAACTGGGTCCCGACTGTGCAAGGATTCATGTCCTTCTGATGGAAGACCAGGAGCTCTAGTTAGAGAACGAAGCTGAGGATTGAACTCCTTGTATTCTTCTCTTGCTTATTACATTGCCTCAGGAAAGGTTCTTTCTACCCCTGTACCTGCTCCCATGTCCACCCTGTAAGTCACTCGCATCTAGTTGTAAAGCAGAGTTTCAAAAATCTAGCCGTGGTTACAGCCTCTAAGCTCTACCATAATACAAAGAATTAATAGGAGACAGTAAGAATATTTTAGACAACTCAAATATGAATTTCAAGGTGGACACATGGGAAATGTCTACACAAACACAGACGTATTTTCTAATGACTCTCTGAGCTCCAGATCCACCTTTCCCAGCTCTGCAGCTCCAGCCCTTCCAGCTACATAACTAGCTTCATGTAGCTCAGCCCCGAGCGCAGTCCAGTACTCTGAAGGTGATGACGGGCACAGGGGATTTATCAGTTCAGGCTTGTAACTGCCCTAATGCAGTTACAAACCTACATATCCAGGCTTTATGCAGCCAACCTGCAGCAAGGTGGGGCACCTGGCACAGTTGCCCCTCTGCCTCTATTTACACCTATCTATAGTCGCCTTCCAGGAGCTTGATGAGACCAGGAACCTGGCACTACAATTCCCTCATTCAGCAATGGCTGCAGCGTTTGTAGCCGCTTCAGGGCTCATTCATACTGCCAACACAACTTGGAATCAAGTGCTTAGTGCCTTCATTTGTAATTATTGAAAAAGAAAGCAGAGAGGTAGGAAATACAAATCAATTAAAAGCACACGTGACCTCTAGCCAAGAGCATTTTAGGAAGAGATAACTTGCCAAACATATTCAACGCCCTTTTAATTTAATACATTGTAATATAACTGCATTGTACCTATTAGAGAGGCTACAGTTTAAAGGACTTACAGGGCTATTTAATGAAATTCAGCTGAAGAAAAATATTCCACAAAGTCTGTACAATTTTTTATATTCACAAAGGCTATGGAGGAGAGTAGGGAAAGAGAATCAGTACAGCTACCCTAGGTTAAAGTACAGTGCTTCAATATTTAACAAAATACATTTAGTGAGCAAACATTCTCCCCACCTGTGAAATAAACTGTGAGTAGAACAGATGGCTTTCTAACCATATTCGATTTCTGGAAAGTCATTTGACTGCTTTTGTTGATGAGCTTCTAGAGAAACAACTTGCCTTCCTAATTTTGTTGAGTACAGCCTGAACTAGCTTTTTGTCAGTTCACTGCCTGGGTGAACATTTGCAAAGCACAATAATGTAGTCTCTGTTTAGCAACTTTTAATTGTAGCTCGTGTTTATTAATAGTTTGACCAGTATCCGTGAAAATAGCTTTGGAAAATTCATGTTGTACTAAGGCTGACATGAAAACAAAATATTAAATTCAAAAAAAAAAAAACCCACTACTATGGTTGAAGCTGTTTGAAAATTTTTAAGGAATCAATAACATGTTGAAAAAAGCCCTTTCTTTCATTCAAAGCGTGGTTTGTACTGAATAAAATTGCATCCTGTCATCCTGTAAAGCACTGTAGTAGATTCTGATCTATAAATGGCTGTTCGGATGAGCCTCATACAAAGCTCCTACTTGGACAGACCTTACAGTTTGGCATCTGCTCCATCATTTGGAGAGTGGTTCTAGAAATATAATAACCTGCAATTGGTGACAGCTCATTCTGGCAGAATAGCCCAGCCTTTATTTTGTTTTTATTAGAACGACGAAATCATTGGGATTAAACGTAAGACTTTACAAGCATAAAAACCTTGCTTTGAAAAATACATTGCAGCTCTATATCCAGATATTCTGTAATGGGTACTCATACAAACTGGGCCATAGAGTGAGACCAACAGAGCCATGAAGAGTTAGATAAAATCACTGTCCTGCTGCCTTCTCCTCTGCTTCTTCCAAAAAGGGACACAGATACATTAGTGGGCAAGAGGATGCTGCTGTTGCTGAGGGTGCATGATTTTTTTTCTCTCATCTGTCATACACTACAATAAATATTGGACAGGATATAAAGGTTTGGATAAAAATCATTAACATATGCCTGTGCTGGTCCTGTGGAGTAAGCTTTAAGTGTTAGCTACTTGGACTTCAGATTTTTTTTCAGATGGAGGAGAGCTTGTACATCATACCATATTCTGAATTTATTTGCCAGTCCAAATATACTGGATTTAACTTAAGTTTTCATTTTAAGTCCAATATATATAAATAATTTTTAAATTTTTTTTTTTTTTTTTAAAAGCTGTTGATCTCTCTTTTCCTTTCAGGTATACTTCATGGAAAGATGATGAATGGTACATGCACTATTTTCATTTGCAACGGAAATTCTAAGCCAGAGTGGTACTGTTACTTGCTGATTCTGACATGCATTTTCACTTTATTAGTAGGATTTCTAGGCAATATACTTGCACTACGACATTATGTGTACTTCATGAAGACATGGACTAGCAATACAGTATTTCTCTTTAATTTGGCACTGTGTGACTTTACCTGGACTCTCATGGCACCTTTTTCAGTATACTATAGTTTCCAGAAGTTAGCTGTCTATCCCAGTCAGGCATTTTATCAGATCATAAGACTATTTTTTAGTATTAATATCTATGGAAGCGTCTATTTCCTGACACTCATCAGTTTTGACAGATACATAGGTGCCGTCCACCCCATCTCTTCGTTGGCATGGTGGGACAAAGGAAAGGCTGTGGTTTGTACCATGGCGGTGTGGCTCTTCATAGTCATCGCGTCGATGCCCGAGATCTACCACACAGTCGCAGCCAGAAGACCCTATGACATCACAGATTCCCTGGACGGCAACGAAGGACCTTTGCAATTCGCAGTGCTATTCACGCTCTCCAAGATTGTCCTGAGATTCCTAATTCCAGTCACAGTCATCTTTACATGCTATATGCTGACTCTCAAAGCACTCCTGCAACTCAGCAAACGGCAGCCAGGAAGGAACAGGCTCGTCAGACCTCTGCTACTGATTTCCGCCACTATGACTGTATTTGCTCTTTCTTTCATACCCTACCATGTTATGATGATAGTGATACTGATTTACAGAATCAACTGTCAACCACCCTGTGGGAACATAAGCGTATTAAATGCCATTTATAAAGTCACAGAGATCATCTGCAGCATCAACAGCTGCCTTGACCCAATCATTTTTACGGCAGCAAATAAGACATTCTACCAAAGTATTAAAAGTATAAAATGCTACCCCAAATGCCAGTGCTGCTGTTGCCTGACACGAAGGGTAAGAGACATTGCTCTGCCCCCAAGAACAATGACTTAAACATCAGTCTACAGAGACGTGCATCTCTCAGTGTCCATTTGGCTTTTTGTCAACAGACTTGTTTAAAATTTGGTCTCCTGTATTTTACAGGGATCTCTTGAATCAGCAAGAATACAGAGCACTGCAGAGTAAAACACTGTGGAAAGAAACACCAGCAACTCCTGGCTTTACAAAGCTGGCATTTTAAATATTATTGTCATAATTATACCTTGATTTATTGTGAAGTAGCACTTCTTACCTGTACACCCATGCAACACAGAATGAAAAATGAAGAAAAGTTCTAAGTAGCTACTTTAATTCTTGGCCAGGAAAACACAGTAAGATTAAGAGCACAGTGTTGAGCCCTCTTACAGTTTCTGCTAATGACTCTTTTGTCTGTCTGTATGTGCTGCTGTGATTGGACTGTGCAATTAATAACAATTACGATGCTTACAGCTGAACTTCTTGAACATATGCAGGGAGGCTTTCTACAAGTACTTCATTTTAATGCTGCTTGCACTAGAGTTCCACTGATGCTGCCAGTGGAGACTCATTACCACAGGTAAGTGCAGCACACTTCCGAAAACAAACAAACAAAACATAAATAGTGAGATATCCCTCACTGAGGATAGTCACAGGCACAGTGAATCTGATCGTGCAGCAAACAAGCTCAGACTGAAGAGCTTTGTTAAGTCTCCCCCCAGGCAGCAGGGGTTCCAAACCAATAGTCAGGGCACACTGGTGGTGTCCCCAAAACCCTGGGCAATTACAGATGTTTCTCATAGATGTTCTGCTTCAGGGGAGCATGCTGTTCTGCCATGAGCTCTGAACTCATCAACAGGGAGAAGGATGCACAGGAAAAGCTCTGAAATACTGAGGTGCCTGAGCTGCAATTAAGAGTATGAGGCATTGCCACACAGGAGTGCTGCTTCTGTTCATTTAGGGTTTTGGCATCACAGCTTCAAGACAGTCTAAGGTGATTAGTGTACAGTGAATTTTAATCATGAAAATAGCACCATATATAGTCATCAAAACATCCACCTTCAAGGGTCATTAAATATCAGCACATTGTATGGGCATAATAATCATGTTCCATAATCAACCAACTGCTGACCTGCTTTCTTGCCAAGTCCCACATATTACCTTTTCAATTACAAAAGTCCATGCAGCACATTAATTTTATTTTCTGAAGTTATGAGTGACAAAGTACTTTTTAATATACTTTGTACAGTCTTAATTCCTTAATTTCCATAGTTCTAATATAATTTTGTCCTCACATGTCTCTATGTGAAAATAATTCAGTTCTACATGGGTATTACATCTCTCTTGCTGTATGTTTCAATTGTATTCAGTAAATATATATGTATATGTAGTATCTAGAACAATGTTTCTTTTAATTTTCTATAACTGACATGAAATGAAGAATAATCCTGTAATCTGAAACACATGTATTTGAATGTACTAGAAAATTCACAGGATCTTGTAACAAAACTGCACACCTCTATTCCGTGCAGGGGAGTTATGTACTCACCTCATTGTAAGTGCTGCTTTATTTCTTTGATACTTTCTTAATCTTTCAATTTCTCTTACTTTAAAAGAAAAATGCTTTTTTTTTTTTAAATGCATGAGTTGTCTACTGGAAACATGACAGGGTTACTAACAATGCATTGGCTTCCTTAAGAAAGAGACTTTTTTAATCCATGAAGGGGCACCCATCAGCAATTACCTACTATAACAGACACTTATCTCTCAGCTTGACACAGAAACTATGTCAGGGCTGTTTAGTCACAAAGGTGCTCTCAGCATGATAAGAGTTAGAAGAGGAGAGGTTAGTGTGAACCTCATGACTAAATGACTTTATTGCTCCCAGCAGACTGCACGGAAGACTGTAAACAGTAAGCTGTTTCCAAAATCAAACACTTGCTATTTTATCTTTCAATCTGTCTTTAAAGGTACAGCTACACTCTTTCTTTCTTCCTCCTTTCTCGACCTCTGTATTGCTTTTGAGCAAGTTAATTTGCCTGTGCTTGGGCTGGGTAAAATTAAATGTGAAATCAAAATACGCTTTTCTAGACACAAAATTAAATGTGAAAACCCACTGCAGTCCTGGGCTAAAAAAGGTAATTTCACACCTCTTAGGACGCAGAGATTCTCAGGTTGTACCTGCCAAGACTTCTAATATGGGAGATTTTTTGAGAAAGACAACAATGGCTTACACCAGTAGCTTCTCAATTTTCTAGAGATTTTTAACAGCAAACCAGTTGTTTTTGTGTTCAGACAGATCATTTATTCGCACTGCATAGTATCTACTATATAGATGTTAATGTTATTATTACATATTAAGCAAGTTATCATTAGAAAGATCTTTTATTGTTAATACAGAAAGAACAACTAAACTCTGAAAAAATCATGAAAAATATCATCAAAGTCACTTCCTGATTTTGGAAAAAAAATGGAACTGCTTCCTCTTGAAGTGCTGCCTTCATAACACCTATAAGTGCAGCCTGTGCTCAGAAGTACCCAAAGTTGATGAGAACAAAACTAAAAATTTCAGTTAAAGGTTGGATAGAAAGCCTCCAAACAGCTCAAGACAAATATAGTAACTAAAAAGCTTCACAGATAGCCCTTCCACAGCTTATATGCAATGCCTTTTGCAATCAGTATTAATGCAGATTGCAGAGATCCTCAAGCAAAGTCTGGGGTTTCTCTGCCTGTGTCTCAGTGTGTAAAAAGGAAAACTAAGGCAACAGTAGGTAAATGCTTTAAAGTCAGTGTGAGAACCTGACTCAAAAAATATGCTAGGGAGAAACTTCATTCTGGCCAGGTAATCAGAACATAAAATGCATTTAACTGAACAAGAATGACCTTTTTATTCTCAGTACGACTGGACTATGCAGTATACTCACACAGAAAGATGTAAATTGAAATGCTTCTTACCTTCTGTCAGCATCACCCTACCAAAAAGCTGCACAGTCCAGGGCACACACAGTGAGGCAACGCCAGCAAGTGCCATCATGAGCCTGAGAGAGTGTCAAGGAGTGCTTACCACACTGTGCCAGGGACCAGGGAAGGACCAGGGAAGCACAGGGACCTGCTTTTGCAGGGGAGAATCCAGATCTCGGCCAACTCAGTAGATAAAAATTGCCATGAAATAGCATGTATCAAGGCAATACTGATTTCTGCTGTGTCTCCTTTGATCCTCCCTGACCCCCAGGAATCTGAGCAAGAGATACAGGCAGGATGGATGGTAGCCCTGCTCTAAACTCTTTGCTAGGGACAAGCAGGAGCAAGCTGGAGACTCCTCTAGTTCCCTAAAGTAGGACTGAGTAAGGTGGACTCCTCAGTTCCCTGCTCTGGGCTCACCTGCAGAACAAGGGACAAACTGGACTGAAACCCTAATAAGTCTGTTTTTCTGCATTGTTCCTTTTTGTGTGTCACTGAAAGAATAATATGGAATAAACTGTGTTAAAAGAGTAAATCCTTGCCTCTGTGTCTGTTTCTGTAGCTGGATGCAATCCTACATGCTTCACACAGTACTATAAATAGCATTAATTTTCTATCAATAAAGCCATAAATCACACACATCAAGAGAAAAAAAAATGGAAGGAAAAGTAAAGAAAACATCTTATGCTTCTGAAAGGATTATTTCAAACCAACTCTGAATAATGAAGAACAGAAGGGAAAAAAGAAGATGGGGGCATTCCTACAAAAAGTATCTACATCACAGTGCCTCTGTCATCTGCTTCCTTGGCCCGGGCATCTCACACAACATGCCTTGTGCTGGGCTGAGTCTAAAGGCACTGGGTAATCTTTAAAAATCATCTTCAGGATGCAAAACTCATGAAAAATCCTTCCCTCTCTTACCCTCAGCTATTCCATGTGTCATGTTCTTCATGACACACAGCTGCAAGTACACCCTAGTAGCTGACAAACCTTCAATACATTTGTCTGTTCATAAGTGATTTTATAATCAATTAAGCACACTTTTAAAAGCATTTTTGTTCAACTAAGATGAACTAATGCTCATGTTGTCCTGACTGAAATCAAAGGTTTTCTAAAAATTGAGTTAAAATGCACAAGACATCTGTTCATATTTACTTGGTCATATTTTTATTTGGAAAGACATGCTCCTAAAATGTTTTATTATAACATTCTCCAGATAGAATGTCATAAACAAATAAAATTTAAAAAGTTTATTCCATTTTGCTACAATACGCAAGCAATAAACTGAACGGCTAAGATCCAAAGTCAACATCTACTATAACAAGTATGTTGCAATTCTGGTTTCTCACAGATCTTTGTTTGCATTAAATCTGAGGACACAGTATCCAATTAAATGTCCAACTGTTATAAAGAGTTTGAACACATTATTGAACGTTGTAATAATGTTTTAGCCTACAAAACTTACTGCAAGGTAAGGATAGCTTTTGAGAACAATATCTAGATTCTGAACTGTAAACAGTGTGATGGACATTTTTGTAATATACTAGATGAATACAATATACACCATGGCCTGAAAAATTTGACTGGTTATGTATGTGCACAGTTGTGGTCAGAGAAACGACTTTGTAATTTACTACCATAAATTCTGCATTGTTTTGCAAGCAAAAATTGTTAAAAGGAAAACCTCTAAGTTGAACAGGTTAATTTTGCTACACGTGCCTCAAAGCTGCTGTCTAAGGAAAACCATCTTTATGCATCCACTGTTCTCCATTTGCCTTTGTAATACTCTTATGTCACAAACTACCTGATATTTTCACACTTAAGACATGAGCTTACCTTATTTAAATAAAAATGTTCAAATGTTCCTGAAAGTGTGGTTATCCTTTCAATATACATAAATTAATACATTCTGATAGTAAAGTTTCTCTTTCCCATGCCTCAAAAACACCTCGCTTGGCCAAAAGCTATGACAAACAGTACCACAAGGCAGTCAAAATACTTCACCTTTGTACGCTGCTTTCATCAGTGGAAGCCAAAGCTCTTTAGGCAGAAGAAAAAAAATGCCTAGACTGATTCTGCAGCTAGAGGAACCACAGCAGAGGCAGGTAATTTGGCTAAGCCCACCATCCTCCTTGCAGGGAAATGTATCTTCTCTGCTCCTGCCTCAGAGAAACAGGGCTTGTCTCAGGGCTGCCAAGCCTCCCCATGCTGTGCCTGGAGCCTGCAGTCAGAGGTGATGTGACATGCCAGCCCTTGTGCAGGGACCCACCACCTCTGTAGCCCTCCTCACGTAATCTGTCTAGGCCTTCTCTCAGCTTAACTCTTACTAGCTCAGTCCCTTCCTCTTCATACGACCCAGCATGGATGGGTCTCCCTCTGACTCAGAAAGGTGAACCTTTATCAGGGAGCACTGCAGTTCTCAGGTTTTGCAGCCTAAGGTAAAATGCAGCCTAATGTCATCAAATGTAATATCCAAGGTCTCAGGTACTGACCTAGCCAGAAAAGTAATGTCCTTGCAAAGTACGTTGTGTGCCAGGGCAACAGGAACCGAGGATCTCTGCTCTCCTACCACTCCAGCCAATACTGAGCAGAAGACCAACATCAGTAGCCAGATGTCTTTCCATCAGGCTGCTTCTGCATCGTGTCTTACCTGATTTTGGTGGTTTCAAGGGCCTGATCTGAACTAAAACTGCAGAGGAGTATGGAGGCAAGATGCATAGTGCTCTGCTTTCCTCCAACATGCCATGCAGTGTTTGAAGATTGCTTGCTGCTACCCCTTGGCTACTACCTAGATGCAATACCTCAAGCTGCTGTTGTGAAAAAGCTGTAGAACGCAGATAAAGTGGGAAGACTTACAGCTATGACAGAATTACAGTGTGTGGGCAGGATTAATTCTGAATTTTTCTTCATCTGTCAATTTCCATTATACAGATTCAAGATATAATTTTAATTACAGACTTTACTCTTACTGATGTTATTATTTCAGGTATAGACAATTGTGCTGATGCAGTTAAAAGGAAACCTGTAAAAATAGATATTGATTTCCTATAATGTTTTAGAACATTTTTTAGTACAGAAGGAACTGAAAACCCTGCAAGAGCAATAGAAACTGCTAACACTTTTGTTCTTGAGATGTAGATTTTTTAATTCTGTGTGACTGTATCCCAGGTTATAAAATGAATGTGAAAATAACAGATGTCCTCACTGTATAACAAAAGTTGGTTAGAGAGCATGTAAGTATTAATTATATTTTTGCTCTTTATTCTTTCAGAATTTTTAGCATTTTTAAGAAAGCTGCTTTTTAAACTGCCAGACCTATAAGTAATTTTGTGATCCTCCTTTTTTAATTTTAGAGCTACAATGTGTCATCATCTTAAATATGGTGCCTACAGAAACTACCTTTTCCTTTGAATTAATTGGAATCCAAATATCACAGTAGGTGAAAGAAACAGCAATATTTATATCCCATATAATACTGATGCTGAACTCTGAAGGGCAGTACTGCTACCTGTGTTTTTCAATACCAGTTTAGCGATTGTCTGCAAAGACTTTTATGTCACAATTATTTATGTCAAAATAATTACTTTTTTTTCTATACTGTTTGTTTGTTTCTCCTGAAACTGTACTGAAACTGATTCACAAGCTTACCTTTAACAGTAAATAGACTTGTTTACAATCTATCATATCGTCTTTTAAAATAAACATTTATAAGGCATTTCTGAGTCAGAAAAATAAAGCAGTTTTGTTGTCATCCATCTAGAAGCAGCTATAGGTTTACAAATGTTCATTCTGGTAAGTGGTCCAAAATGCAGTATTCTGGCACATTAAATTGCAACCCTGATTCCAATGTAAACATATAAAAATATAAACACAGTTGAATATATTTATATGTAAATAGCTCGGTATGTGTAAATAATAGCAAATATGAATAATAAACCTTTAGCCTGATGTGAATGAGCAAGGCCCCTTTCTATCAAACACATGAAGTGGAGGTTGACAGAAAACAGCCACCCACAAGTAACCCCAGGGCTGAACCGGAACTCAAAGGAGATTTAGATTTGACCACGAGCTTTGCCAGAACTGCTACAGGACTAAGGTGAGCAGTGCTGGCTCTGGGACGCAGTGCAGGGAATGTGAGGGTCACTACTAACTGTGCATGCTGAGCCATCCAATGCTGGCAGCGAGCAAGAGAGAAGAGATTTACATTTCTTGAAGGCAAAAAAGTAGTCACTTGGTCAAATACAGGAGACAGCAGGTGTCCTAACAGAAAGAGTTTGAGTTTCAAAGGAAGTGAAACAATGCTCATTCTAATAAAAAAAAAAAAATGAACTAGACTCTCTCGTAGTCAAGCACAGGGTACACTATTTTTTGTCTACATCCACTTGTCAGCTGAACAGTCATACACAGGAGGTTCCTTCTCTCTAGTTCTTTTCAGAAGTGTAAGGTATGCAAAGGAAGAAGAAACTCTGACCAGAGACAATCTTTCTGATTTAATCTCAGCATGTGCAGATTAAGCATGGAGTTTGTTTTGCTTCTTGACTTCAACAAGTATTTGCAACCATGTTGTCTGTTTCCGACACCGTGACTAAATCTCAGAGTGCAGAAGCGGGAGCCCCAGGGGTTACACAGCAGGTCTGCATTTCCAACACAGGAGGCAACTGGGCAACTGATGCTGTGGGACCAAGAAATGTACTCCAGTGACAAGAAAGACAACTCCCTAGCCTACAATGAAATAGGGCTGTACATACTTAGACCTGAGCACTTTCAGACTTGGTGAAAACCACTGTTTTCATTAGCTATATACTTCTCATCTAGCACCTGTATATGCATCTGGACAGTCACTTGCCTGAGCACGAAAAAGGGATACAATCACTTAATCAAGTCCTGTATCAGTAATAGTATGTCCTGCAAGCTGCACAGATCTTACACAGGAAAGCTGATTATTATTCCACCAGCCTCAAAACAGCCTTAGAGCTAGGCAGCCATATTTCTAACGAGGGACTGAGTGGCACTTGAAATATTTTGTAGAATATTGTGTCCATTGTTACAGAAGCAGCTGACAAACCCCAACTCTGTTAACTTCACTCCAGGTGCCCAGCTGTCTTACCACCCTTTTGCCCTCCTACCATGGGATGGAGGATGCACAAATACTAGCTATTTCAACAAATCTACTTCATAATGGTACAGCCAAAACAAGTGATATGGGATGCGCTTTCACTGGTTAAATGTTTGCAAGACCTGTTTCAACTCTGGGCTGAAGTTTCCAGATGGTGAAAACTTTCTTCAAGGAAAAAAAGGTCAAGTTCCCTACTTTGATAACACAGGATTATGCTTAAGGAATTAAAAAGCAGAACTATAGTTATATCTTCTTTTATCCCCTTCCAAACCAGACTTTCTGTATTGGACATTTTTTCACACAGTTGTAAAATTCAGAGGAACTCCATGAAAATCTAAGTAGGAATATGTTTCATAGACACAGCTTCCACTAATGCACAAACCTCCTGCAATGACATAATATTAAGCACTGCTCATAAATCCTAATTTGCCTTTCTAGAAATAGCATATCATTCATTTGTATTAGGTACACTGTATAATGGTGTCCAAAAAGGATTATTTACTTCACACAAAATGAAAAAGTAGAAATCCACAATACCAGCTAAACCACTAGATCCACTGTATTCAGTAGTAAATTCCAAATATGTGAATTTTAAATCATTTGATACTACTTTATTTATAAAAATAACCATGGCAAATACTATACTGAGAAATATAACTTTGTTAGAAATACACTGAATGGAGAACCTGTGTAAACAGTCAACAAAACTTTGGACAAAATAACAGTTCCATAGCAAATTTCCTCCAGAGCTAAATCAGAGACATAATGAGCCAAAATTTTCATTACTAAAAAAAGGCAAAGGGTGGGTAGGTTCCACAGTAAAACACACAAAAATACTGTTTCACAGTAAGTGCATAAAATGCTAGTAAGCTAGTGGAGAAGGGCAGGGAGTACTGTAACTGAAAAATGTTTTAATTTTTCCAAATATATTCTTTTACAGTATATACAAACAAAAACAAACTCAGGTTTGTTTTTTCCTTTGTTTTTAAATGAACTGCCAATGTTATCACAAAAATAGTGTGTAGAAATATTAATTACTATTCTTCACCTAGCATATTTACATTGCCTGAACTCAGTTTAACTAGCTGCCATATTCATTCAACACCACTAGAAGGTGCTGCTCTGTTGAAAGATAATTATTTCCGTCTGAACTGCTTCCCAAAGCTAATCTTCCTCTGATAACTGTGGTTCTGGCCCGTTGTTTACACACATTGCAATTGCAACAGCCACCCCTGTTAATACAACAGCAGGACCTCGTGGGCCACAGGCATTATTACCACAGCATGAGAATAACAGACCTGTTATCACTCAGGTTTTTGACAAATCTGAACCCCAGCTGAGCAGGACTCCAGTTATTTTTGCTTGGAGGTGAGAGATGGAAACCATGGTGGAGCTGACTCATTGTAAAGAGCCGCAGTTTCTGAAGGTTAGGAATCATAGAATCATTTAGGTTGGAAAAGATGTTTAAGATGATTGAGTTCATCTGTAAGCCTAGTGCTGCCAAGACCATGAAATCCATTCCTGGAGTCAGTTAAAGCACCATGGATCCCTAGACAGATACTGGCATGCTTGTCTGAAGTCCGAAGGCAGAAGGGGAGTCCAACATATAAAAAAGCTGTAAGGCAACCATACAAACAAGCATGTCACCTACACCAATTCCACACCAACAGTCTCAGGACATCAAACCGCATCTGGAAATCCAAGCATCTATAACTCATATTACATATATAACCTTATATGAGACTCAACTAAGATTTAGTTTGATACCCAGAAAGGCATTCTGATAACCTCTGGGTACACACATGCTGCCTCTGTAAGCTCTTCACATATACAATAAAAAACTTAACTGAGAGATGAAATAATTGCCAGTTTTTCTAATAAAAAACTTCAGCTTGTACAATGTCTAAAGAGTTTTAAGTTTTGTGTCATCTGGGATTGGGTAAGATTTTGATTACCCAGTGGGAAAGAAACGGGAAAATAAGTTTGGACTGACCAGCTAAGACAAGATTCTCTTTTACCTGTAACCTTTGGACAAAGTCTAAAAGTGACCACTAAGGAATGCAATGTCTGGCCATAGTTTGAGAGCCTGGATTTCATCAACTCTTTTACCTCAGACAACAGTCACTAGAAAGGACATTTTTACTGACAGAGGGTAAACGAATAAATTCACCATGCAGTTCACACAGTTTAAACCATTACAAACTAAGGGAAAACAAAACAAAACACACAACTCAGGAAGAAGCTTCCTTCTGGTAAGGAGACATGCATGTAGCCTTTCTCAAATTTTAGTATCACAAGGGAAGCAAGCACAGTATTGTGCTCCACTGGAGCACTTTGCAGAGGCTGTTGTACGAGGCAAGCCAACTAAACTTAGAGGCTACTTAAATAAGAGTTTGATTCACCAGACAGGTCTGAATGATCAAAAGACAGAAAGGTGCTGGTGAACTGTTTGGGATGAAAGCCTTTTCTACCCACCTCTATATTTGAATATGGCAAAAGACTGTTCCCTGGGAAGTCTAATGCTACTATAGAAAAGCATTCCACCTCTAAAAAGGGCACCTGCCCAACTTTCACATGGACGATAATTTCTATACTTCAGGATCCAAGAGAAAGAGAAATAAAGACATATGAATGATGCAGCTTTCAGGTCCAGAATGTTTTATGTGTGGCATGACAGTGCACAGTATCTTAGTCTTCAAACAGCCAAAAAAGAGCCATCCATCTTGAGACACTATTGTCTTGACAAGGAATAGACACAGAAGACAGTACATGACACTTGTTTCCTTGAAGTTATGAAGCACTTTCTGAGTTTTGCTGCCAAACGTTTCCAGCTCTGTCAGAGGAAGATCCTTTCCCTCCAAGAGTAAGCAATTCACACCTCTTCAGTAGAGTCAAAAATGTCTTCACTCATTTCAAAGTTACATTTATTTTAGGAATAGCTTGTCAGACTACATGCAATGCATCTTATATGTACTGAAAGTAATGACCATGAAGGAATGAGGAATGGCCACAAAGATCATCAGTGGGCTGAAACACCTCTCCTATGAAGACAGGCTGAGAGAGTTGTGGTTGTTCAGCCTGGAGAAGAGGAGGCTCCAGAGAGATCTTATTGCAGCTTTTCAGTTGTTAGAAGGGGCCTATAAGAAAGATGGGAACAGAACCTGTTGTGACAGAACAAGGGGTAATGATTTTAGACTAAAAGAGGGTAGTCTTAGAATAGATATGGACTAGATGAAAGGAAGATTTTCTAATGATGAGGGTAGATGCCCCATCCATGGAAACATTCAAGGTCAGGTTAGATGGGGCTCTTGAGCATCCTGATCTAGTTAAAGATGTCCCTGCTCACTGCAGGGGGGTTGGACTAGATGATCTTTAAAGGTCCCTTTGAACCCAATTATTCTATGAAAAATAACTATAAATTTTGTCTGGAGGCATTTCCAATAGCCACAAAATAACTACTGAGACTCCTTGAGAGGTCTAGTTACACAGGACTTCAATTTCAAATAATATGAATTATTTAGTCACAAAATGAATAGTGCCTTTCATAGTGCCAAAGATACCTAAGTGACAGTGACATACTTAGGAATACACATGCTCTTCATTCTCTGAGAAAGTGGTCCTTAAAGGACATCACCTCTCCATGACACCTCACAACAAGAAAATGGCTAGAACAGGTTTAACTTGCTTCCTCAGCCAGACAAAAGAGTGTAAGGTGACTTTACGGCACTTCTCGCCTCTCTTGAGGGAGGTTTGCAACTATAAAAATGAAGAAGAGGGGATGAATATATACTTACATTGAATATACCTCAGAGTAAGTAATGTGGAAAGTCCATCTCTCAGTTTTGGTCTTCTAATGTAATTGAATCAGGTGTCAACCTGATTTCCAGGGCACTATCCACAGGAGAAGGTGAGTGAAGAACCAGTGTTCTGCAGCAAACAGGGTAACTGTTTCCAGGGGAGAAGTCTTGTCTGGAGTAGCTGATTTATGGAGAGGTACTTATACAATATCAATGGAAACAGAAGAACTAAAAATGTATTAATTACCACCAGAGAACACGATATCAGATAAGAGTTTTGCAGGAAACATATGACAATAATACAGCATTTGAGACCAAAGGGATTTTGGCTCTCTGGATTTCATGGGTGTTGGTAGAACACTGAGGGTAATACTTTCTCAGGTACACTGTGGAGCAACCCTGTGCAGGCAGCAGTGCTGCAGTGTAGCCCATTTCACTCTGAAGAGAACACTGATGTCTCTATTTGTTCTAGTATGTGCCACTACCAAGTCAATCAGCAACATAGTCTCAATAGAAATTTGCTTTTTTACATGCAGCCTAAGAGATGGAAATCTATAGGTACACCCAAGAGAGTAGTACTTCTGATTTAGTTTTTTAATTTAGATAGGTCAAACAAAAGTGACCTCTAATTTAGGTAAAAATTGCTCCACCTTTGGCTGCCAGACAGGAGGCACATAGGACATAAGCATGGCCCCAAAACATTGGTATGTGTAAGAAGAACACCAGCAAAGTGGGAGGCATGGAGAAAACTATTTGCAGACTTTGTTTTTATTTGCTATATGAAAGCAATACAAAACTGAATGCTTTGCTAAGCTCTGAATTCCCTAGATCAGGAACTCCACAGAAACTCCACATAAAATACTAGTTTTCAGTCTCTCCTTCACCTTCTGTAACTCCAGTACATTACACAGTCAAGAGTCAATTAAGATCTATATTTTTTGTCACAGATTAGCAGGAGAGCTAGAATATTTGTGTGAGTTTTTTAATTAAAGCCAGGATCCCTCAATTTTTAGGCCTTGTTCCCTTTTTCTCAAGTAAACTAAAATTAAATACTGTTGCTGATGTGACTTTCTAGGAATATCTTCCTCGATACTGTCTTGTCTCTTTACACTGTCTCCTTGTCATTATTCTCATCTTTATTACCTGTTTAGTATGTTTGACCTTGGCTGAATCTTGTACAGATTTAGTTTCTTCTTTGCATTAATATTAAATTAAAGTGTGCTTCATAGTAGCCACACATTGCATCAGTGTCCCACAAATAGAAAGCATTATTTAGCATGTGCGTAAGTGAGCCTGCAAAGCCCTAAGCAGCTGTCCAGTTTGAAAGATCATACTCCAGTGTTGCAGTGAAAGATGAATTCAAAGCATTTTAAAAGATAGGAAGACCTTAAGCAGAAGAATCTGCCTCTTTTCAACCAACAGTTGGTTTTTAAAAGTTTTATTTTTTTCTAGGTTGAGGCAAATGGCCAAAACCAACACCTTTCCCAGTATCTTAAAAGAAATAGCAGGATGAAGGAGTCAGAAAATTCAGGAGTTTATGAATACATGTGAAAATTTGAGAAGGATTTGCTTCTTAGTTACAGGTAGGCAGGAACAAAGACTACTGCAAACCACTACCTTTTATTATTTGTCTTCAGAATGACTGTCAAAGGCATCTAAAAATAGACATATTTTTGTTTGAATTCTGAGCAAATTGTTGGGGGTTGGGAAACTATTCTGGGAGTTGTCAGTACAGTCTTTTCTTTTCCTCTATTTTTATCTCACCACTCATTTAACCTATAAAGTTTGTAATATTTTAATGTCTTATAAATCATCATCATAAATAGCTGATAATCACATCTAAATCAGGTACTTTGCTATAACTTATTCAATGGTCAATTTGAATATGCCAAAGATATTAATTTTTTTAATCATTCCAGGTGATTAATAGGTGGATACATCCATCAATGCATACAAAGCAACATACAAAAATGAAAATATGGCTGTAGCTTGTAATTTTTAACTCATGTCTTAATAAATTATTTTTCTCCCTCTTTATTTGCATATGTAAGAACTCTTAAATTCCTGTTTTGCTGAGCTTAATGGAGGCCACCATTTCAAACATGTTAAATGTTTTATGATATTAAAATCAAATAGGAAAACAGTGTTTTTCTCATTACAATTGCCATCATTAAAATACCCTCCTAACTAATGTTAATTGCCATCATCACTTTTACTTGCAAACTCAAAAGAAGAGTCGTGCTCCTAAACACCTATGTAGACATCTGCTCCCAGAGACTGGGCTGCTGCATAGCTACACTAAGTGTACTTCACAACGGCACTGACAAACCATAACATGCTGGTGCTTGGGCTGCAACAAGTGAGGGTTACTTGTGGATTAAATGTTAAAGTACTCCTAGAAGGTAGGTATGTGATACATGGTGGAATTCACTCGGCTTAGGAATAAAATGCAGCTGTCTCTGGAGTGAAACATGGTAGATGGGTAAGAACATCTTATTTTACTCACAAAACAAAGGAAATTATAATGCTTTATCTGAACTAGGCTTTTGAGAAAATTTGGATGAAAAGACCCTTGTTTGTAAAAGCCTCCTGTGATCATTACTTCTTTCAAAGAGTTACTCACCACTTAACTGTTCCTGCCTCAGTTCCCCCTACCCTGAAGGTTTGCTGCTACCTCTACCCAAATGACCAGTGTGCCCCTGGGAAACTCCTTTCTCACTTGGAGGTACCAGGGAGAGTGCAAATCCTCAGAGCAGGTAAGTCTCTGTTGTTCCTGCCATTACGTGGCAGGGACTACCTAGTGGGGAACAGGGTATGGCCCCTTCTGATGAAAAGAGAGAAAGAAGAACACAGAAAGCTGTTTTCCAGCATCTAAAATGAGGTTATGTGCCTCGTCTGCCTCAGCAATCACATTTAGAAATACTGGGTTACTGCCCTACCTGCCCCATAGGGAACAGTTACTGATCCCTCCTCCCTAAAAATCACCCTAGTTTGTTCTTTTTTTTACTTTTGCCATAGGCAAAATGTCTATGAGAAATTTCTAAACCACGCTTACCATTTAACAAATAGTTCTTAAGACAGATGCACACGCTGACTTGGAGTCCAAGCAGAATCACACAAAGAGAAATGTTGTCAGGTATGTGAAGGACCTTTATGTCACTCTGACAGCCTAAGGGGACCTTTGAAAGGACACAGCATGACCACAAAGATCACATTCTCCTTGGAGCACTCCATGGGCACAAGGCAAGGTGATGTTTCACATTAACCCCTTTCCACCTCCTGGCTGTACGGAATAAGTACAGAAGACATTTGCCCCTCCACTAGGTTTCACCTGCACTATGCCCATCAGGCCACTTATGCTAGAAATAAGCTCACTTCTATTTCTGGAAATCAGGGAACTGAGACATATTATTCCTGTAAGTGGCAGCCATCATTCCAAACTCACTCTCAGTATCAAATGCAAAGAAAAATCTGAAAGTCATGTCAAAAAGATCAAAACACAGAGTTGACACATCAACATGAAGTAGCAATGAACTTATTTTTAGTTTCCAGTCACTGGATGCTAAATATTCTCTAGAGCCTTCCCATTACAGACAATCTGACACATGTAGCTCTTCTCAGAGTCTCACGCTGCTGCTTGAGGAGTGGGATACACACCTCCACTAGAATCAAAGCTTTCACTGAAGAGAGAAAAACCTTTTTGTAGCTGCTGCCTGTACCTCTCCAATTAAACTCTACAATTTACTACCCAGAGATAATATGGTATGAGACTGATTCCACAACTAATGCTAGGAGCAGACGACAGCAGTCTTCTCATTGAGTCTGAAGAGAAAGCGCAGTAAGATGTTATAGGTCTTCTAAAAATACAAGAGTAAAAGAAATTAGGAGGTCACTGGCTTGCTTTTCATTTATATTTGAAAAGTCACTTGTGGCCTCCCTCAAGATTGATGTAAAGTTTATTTTAAACTGACATCTTAATTACCGGCAACGTGCCAGAGCTGGAATCTGATGAGCCTGCACCCATTCAGTGGCTGGCTGCAAGCTTCTCCCTTTTCATGATTTTTTTTTGTTGAAGATTCTGGCTCTCAGAAATGCTTGCTCACAGTCATTTGTGTGTTATTATTAGCAAACTGTTAGATTGGCCCCTTGGCACACATTTTGTAGTACCAAAATAATCTTATTGTATTGCTTCAATATGTTACTGGAAACAAAAGAGGTGAACTGACTGTGAAGCTACTACAGTAGACCTTGAATGCCTTCAACAGCATTAACTTGATCATGATTGAAATTCATAGTGAACAGGTTCCTGAAGACAGTATTTTTTTACCAGCTATCAGATTGGTTGCTTTCTATTAGGCTGAAGCCATCAATTAAAAAGAAAAAAGAGGAACAAATTTGCTGGGTATTACATGACAGATTTTATCATAAAGTAAGATACAGAACTGAGAGCAGAAAGGAATATGCTCTGTCACTCAGGTTAGAATTTTATGGAAGTATTGCCATACATCCATCACTTGTTCCTGCAGATGGTGGCACAACTGTTCTTATAACTACTATCAAACAAGAACGGGAAACAATCTGGCTGAAAAACAACCATGCAAAAATCCTATCTTTGGTTTGTTTGTGTTTGGGTTTTTTTTAAACAGATCGCATTTGATTCATTAGCTGCTGCACATGTACTGCTATGAAAGTGATATGTCACAGCAATACTAACAGCACTACCACAGCTCAGATTTTACACTAGCATGACCCCAAATATATCAGGATACTAATTAATCATGTATGTACTATTGTACAAATTTATCCCTTGTCTGTTCCATCTAACATACTAACTTTTCTTATGTTGTGCACTGTCATCCTCATTAAATCCCATTCTCCCTAATCTCCTCTTGCAATCTGCATACTTTCCTGGCCTCAGTTGATACACACTTAAATGTATGCATAAAAGCAGGCACTGAAGAGTCTGTTTATAATGGGTTTGCAATATATTTTACAGCCTTCCAGATAAAATGTTTGACAAAAAGAGTAATGCTTCCAGACAACAGGTCCTCAGTGGGTGTTTTGTTTGAAACTGTCATGAAATTGCTCCCAGCATGGCACTACTCTCCATTAAAAACTCTGCAACATTAGTGTGCAACCACAGCTCAGTGCAATTCCTATAATGACTGCTTTATTTATTCACTCCACTGTCTGTGAAGCTCAGATTATCATTTAATTCTAAATAAACTGCATACTGTGGACATTTATAAGAGCACAACCCATTAAATCCAACACTTCTTCGACAGCTCTAATTTGCTTGCAGTATTATGATAATTCCCACTTTGAGAAAAATGGCTTTAGTTCTATGTATCTTGTTTTCCATAATTTCTTATAACATCTTAAGTATTTAGCTTCCATCCACACCATTTAGAAAGGCTCTTACAAATATAGATCTAGGCACACTCATTGGCAACTGAATAAAAGCCAGTTTCTGTAATCACAGGCTTTTAATCAGATTTAATATGTCTTTATAATCACTTAGAACTGGAAAGATGGGCAGGTAGAAACAAGCACATTTTGTAATAGGTATGTTCTAAACTCTGATGTATCTAATATGCAGCATACAGTAAGGGTTATTACACATGGAAAACAGACAAAGTGAAACTGCTGGACTGAAAACATTAAGGTATTCTTTTTCCAGGTATACTGCACATTTATCCATACTGCTGAAAGTCTATTCAAATGAAAGGTGATTTTATATTTACACAATTGAACATATTTATATATATTGATGAAAAAACGCACAGCCTGAATTTTGGGTCAAAAAACCTCCCTCTGAACTCAGAATTTGGGCCTGAGGTTGGAGTACAGAACTGCAACCCATGCATATGCCAAGAAGGTGTCGACTAAAACATACACTTTCTACACACTAAACCCTGTGCTATTTTCCAGGCAGTGTCCCACAGCAGTACGAAAAGTGTGCAAGAGCTTGTTCAGGAATTTATTTTAAGCTGGGATTTAAGATTTGAATGCATTTTCTGAATGTGTAGTGTCATCAAATGATGTGGGTTTGTAAGCTCTTTCTGCTTTTAACCAAGCAGAAAACAAGAAATCTCTTAAGTGCAAAGAAGTTGATGCTTTTCCCTGCCTCAAGTAACTCTCTCACGCAGAACAAAAAATAACAGGAGCCTATATATATTTATTTTTTATTTCCCCAAATTTCCAGTATTCATCTATGACCTTTCATTTTCCATTGCAAAATACAAAGTACGGCAGAACAAAATATCTAAGCAAATAAAAGATATTCATAGTGATGAGTCAAAAGAATATAGTGGATAACAGCCAAAAGACAATTTTAAAATTCTTTTTTTTCTGATCATATGCCATAAAGATATAGAGAATGTACTAGATAAAGGCTGTTTTCCTTAAAAAATATTTATAATGGAAGTTGTTTATCAAAAGAAGTTATTTCTGGACTGAAGAGCAAGAAATGTAATTGTTCTCTAATCTTGTTTTAAGTCACAATCAGTGTCTTGAAGGAGTCCCTGAAGAGGTTGCTGTTCAAAGCCTGCAATGAATATTATCGACAGAAAACATCCCAACAAGTTCTCTAGTCGAGATACCTACTTTCAGGAATATAGTTTACCTACTCCCTTATCTCTCTATAAACTCTGAGAGATAAAGCCTAAATAATGTTTGCAGCACCCTTGTCCTTCCACTTTTAGAAATACAACATTCTTTAACTTATTTCTGTAATTTTTGTAGTTCATGGCAGTCATTGCTATCAGACAACGGCTGTCAAAGATGGTAAGCTGTATTATGACGTAGATCTTGCTACACTATTTTTCTAGTCCATATGCAAACTCAGCAGCAAGAAATACAGAAGTCAAGAGACAAAAGAGCAGGAAGGGCGCAGAGAAATAAAATCCTTTCCACTACTCTTGATCTAAAGTGAGATGTGCAGACCAACCCTTCTCAATTTCAATTTGCAGCCTACAATGTGAGCCAAGATCTGACAGGGGAAGATTGACTGGTGCTATTTGGTTTCATGACTGCAGGAAGTTATACACAGACCACAAGAAACAACCAGTCACCATTTCTTCTACAAAGAGAATTTAGCAGAGGGGAAAAAAAAAAAAAGAACACACGTTACAAAATAAAATTGTTCCAAACAATTATTCACAAAGAAAAATAACATTAAATAAAAATAAATAAGTAATAAAAAAAAAAGGACAGAAGCAGCAGCTACTTAAAAAGATAAACTTACACCCATATTGGTCACCCAGACCATAACCATAAATACCCATAAGCCAGCACTGCCATCAGGGGTAGGAATCTCTTGCCTGTTATTCCGCCCAATGCTGAGTCCATCTTTGTGCTGCCACAGATACTGATATGACCAGAGATATGATCCTCCCAGAAATAAAAGATGGGTATTGCTAACATGGGTAAGTTCCCTATCCTGTTTCACTGAGCAGCTGCACAAAAGCACAAAGCAGCAGACACTGAAGGCTGGGCAGATCTTCTCCTTTTGGCAGCAATGCTGATTCAACCACTTTAAAATTTATGTTAAGCTATGTCCTATCTGTGATATACACTTAGAAATGCAGAAGGAATTATCACAATAAGCTACCCAGAAAGAAGACAGAGTCAGACTAGAACATACTCCCCAAAGAAAAATTCATATCTTTATGAAGTCACAGCCTATAACAACTTGTTACACTAATTGTCTAGCTTTTCACTGACAAAAAGATAAAGTGCTGGCTATTTGCCACTTCCAAGCACTGTACCTTGCACTGCATTTGCTGGGTGGAAGGTTCTGTCCTTCAAGTCATGTTTGAGCAAGTCAGCCTCTAATCTTCCCTTTATCCTCTCAATTCTCTCACTATAGGGTTTATTGCCCAATTTTATTATCAGTTTCATTACTTCTCCCTAATCTCCAATTTAACAAAACCATTCCTCAATTGTGGAAAACATTATTGCCACAGTGCTTGTTCCAGCATCCAGGAGTTAAGGTAAAATGTCCTCTTTGTGGGGACATTTTATATTTACCATTACATTATAGTAAAATGTCCACCGAATAGCCATCAAGATGCCCAACTATTTTTCAGAATAAATGCCTCAAGAGAAGTCAGTATTAAGAGAAGCTTCTCAAAATTGCTTTGCTTGTTCATTCTTGACATAACAGCTTTACATTTGATTTATTGAAACAATAGCAGCTCTCTGTCTATCTTAATAGAACGAGACAAACTAAGGAAATGGGCTATCGCTCATGTGCTTCGAGGTGCTCCAGTAACCATCCACCCTACAGTCCTTCCAGTATAAGAATATAGGACTAGTTCATCTAGACCAGCAATAGCACACCTAGAATCAGATGTTTCAAATAACAGTCCAGCTGGTGGGACTGAAGTAATCTTTCCCATGATTTCTACTTTTCTCTAAAACTTAAGAGACAGCCTTGGCATACAACAATACCAGAAAAAAACATCTTCTACATTTACTACATGATTCATTTAAAACAATGATAGATATTTTTGTATCTTTATGTATTTACAGCTAAATTCTCAGTCTCAAGTTAATCCAGGGTCATTCCATTCCTTTTAGTCAGTCCATGTGCAGTAAGTTCCCCAGTTTAGTCACATCTTGCGTGCAAAAGCATTCACCGACATGCTTTTTTCCATTTCCTACCTTTCCATTTCACTCACTCACTCACTCATTCCTGTACTAGGAGACAGACAGGTCCTGTTTTTCTAGAATTCCTGTTTTCACATGGAAGCTCTTCAGGACAGCTCTGCTAACACTAACAAAAGCCTTTGCTTCCACTTACAGGACTTTTGATAAGACATGTAGTGATGCTGCCCCAAGAAGCAATGCCATTTCTGCAAATCACTCAGAAAACTATCTAATAAGGTTGAAAAAACAGTCTGAAGATGCAAAGGAGTCTTTTTATAATACTGAAAATCACTGACCTCTGAAGTATTTAAAACATGCCAGCTTCCACTATTTTTGGCCTTTATGGACTGAAATAATTGTGAATTATGCCCACAGAAGTAGACATGACATTAATTTCCACAATGATCTAAGCTTTGATGTGCAGAGTTTTCTACAGCTCTAAATAGTTAAAGCCATAAATAGCAAAGCTTACCAAGTTGCCACTAGTAGAAAGCTAGAAGGAGAAGTCAGAAAGACGTTATCAGGAATTCAGTAGGTGCACCAAGTAACTTACCAAACAGGCGCTGATGGAAGAGAAATTTCCCAGCTATGAGTCCTGTGAGAATGGCAAGCAGCCACAGAAGCACCTTCAAAAATCTCCAGCCTCCTCCTTCAGGGTATTTATTTGTTACAAAGGAGAAACAATTACCAACAACAATAACATTGGCTTCTGTCTGACTGTGAGATACTGGGTCCTCAGCAAATATTAAGAAGTTAAAGAAGATCACTAAGTAAGCCACAACTAAGCGAGACCACGGGTGCTGGAAGTAGTAGCGGAAGTCTTTATCCATCCTCAGATACTGCAGAACTGTTCTTTGCCTGTATGGAAAGACACAAATACACAATGTTAAATATATAAGCAAAATTCGTGGATCTTAGGAGATAAGTGCACATTACAAAAATCCAATCACTGTACTTGTGTCATCAGTCATTTTTAACACTTCCGACTTGACTAGCAGTGACAGGTTCGGTCAAAAGATACTGTCATATCCAAGTAGAGAAAAACTCAAATTTCTGCCCATTCCGATGTAAAAACAACAAACAAATATATATATATATATATATATATCACAGCACAGGAATTTTAGTCTCAAACATTTCTGTGTTATCTCTTGCGAGGAACAGCTCCATAATGGAACATGAAAATACAGCATTTAAGAACGTGACCAGCTACATGAAACTCAAAAGTGACTTTCCAGCCACATTCCAAAAAATACAACACAGATTTCACAAATGTCCATGTTAAGACTAAATCAAATCTTTCTCCATACAGGAGACAGCCGGAACAAGCCCGTAAATCCAGGGAGGTCTTCTACTGCCTTACCTCCTGGAAGCTCACAAATGTATAGCCCAAGCAATAGGAAAAACTTGTTTTAATCTGAAGGAATACCGTGAGAGAAAGTTGATAGAACTAATCCTTGCCAGTCAGGCAAGTCTGTGGAAATCTTTCCGTCGACTTCAGGGAGTACACCTATAATTATGCATATTTTCAAAACCAAAATGCAATACTTCCCTGAGCACAGACTGTATGAATATAAAAACTGTATTTTGAAACTTGCCTACTTATGAAGTACTGCTATGGATAAATGCAACTAAGCATGGTTAACGTTTCAGTTGTTTACCATTTGACTTCTCTTTCTTTTATTCATGACAAATTAGTTGCTTCACTCTGTTGAACCACTTTGTACGAACAAAGATACAAGGCCTTTGTGTTGTGGAACACTGCAATTATTCAACAGACAGAGTGTAGGAAGCAAAGAAAAAAAAAATTAAAAAAAGAGTATCTAATAATATTGCTTGTTTATTACAGCAGGATCCTTGAAGGATACAGTGTACTTAACCGAACAGCACAGATTTTCGCAAATGTCATTTGCCCTGCAGGGAAAAAAAAACCAAACCAAACACAAAACAAACCAAATCACGGCAAAAGACCTAAAGAAACCAAATCAACTACTCATCCTCTCTTGGACTTCTGACTAAGGATTGCTTAGCAAACTTGCAAACAGCTTGAATTACAACGTCTCCCTTCAGGCAGTCCTTCAAAATCATTTATAAGCTGATTTATATTTTTAAAACTACAAGAAAACCTGTACCCATTAAATCAAAAGAACCTCTCAGAAAACACATTCAATAAATAATAAATAATGTCCCATTATACGTAAATTACATATGAAAAAGAAGAAACAAAAACACTTCAGAAAGTTAAAAAGCTGGCACAAGGAAGCGTCAGCCCTCTGAAAACTTTACGAATAAACTCACTTAAAGCGAGGGTCATTGGCCCTGCAGCCTAAGAAAACACCACTTTGGGGAGGTTAAACTGCCTTTAGAGGTGTAAGGATGCCCAAAGCTGGTTCATGTTCTCCTTTCTTCTGGCTGAAGTGAAGAAAAGTTTTAGTATTTCCTTACGTGTACGAGCCACCCTGATGCCCGAACGGGGCTGAAGGTAAACAACTCCCTGTGTCCTGACATGTCCGGCAGCTGCCGGCTACCCGGGAGTTACCGGCTGAACG
>NW_008598148.1:0-1497 GCF_000691845.1 Merops nubicus
AAAAAAAAAAAAAAAAAACACAACTGTAACCCTTTCCATTATAAATGGAGTGAGTATGGAGTAGGAACTTCACAATATGGAAAGGGATTATTTTTTTTCTTTCATATAGTATTGTTGTTACTGCTGAAATATTGCTGTCTTCTAACAACCACTGTATTAGAGATGTTAAGAAATAAAAGGTTAAAAAAAAATTCATAGAACTGTTTGAAAATAGAAACAAGGAAAGACTCAGTGGATATTTGTATTACTTGCTCAGTGGTGTCTTTGTGGTGTCCTGCTTACTCTCCTTAAAGAAAGCAACTCTGGAAGTACAGCCACACACTGTTCTCCAAGTTTGGCACATTGAAATATTTAGATTCTTGAGTTCAACTCTAAACCTAGCAATGCCAAGTCAAGCACCAAGCCATGTCACTAAGCACCACATCTACACATCTTTTAATGCCTCTAGGCATGGTAACTCAACCACTTCCCTAGGCAGCCTGTTCCAATGCTTGACAACCCTTTTGATGATAAATTTTTTCCTCATTTCCAGTGTAACCCTCCCCTGACACAACTTGAGGCCATTTCCTTTTGTCCTATCACTTGTTACTTGGGAGAGCAAACCAGCCTCCACGTCACTACAACTTCTTTTCAGGTATTTGTAGAGAGTGATAAGATCTCCCCTGAACCTCCTTTTCTCCAGGCTAAACAACTCCAGTTCCCTCACCTGCTCCTTATAAGACTTGTTCTCTATACCGTTCATAGCTTTGTTGCCCTCCTTTGGACATGCTCCAGCCCCTCAATGTCATTTTGTAGTGTGAGGCCCAAAACTGAACACAGAGTTGTTCAAGGTGAGGTCTCACCAGTGAGAAGTACAGGGGGACAATCACTTTCTTAGTCCTGCTGGCCACACTTTTGCTAATACAAGCCAGGATGCTGTTGGCCTTCTTGGTTACCTGGGCACACTGCCAGCTCATATTCATACAGCTGTTGACCGACACCCCCAGGTCCTTTTCTTCAAGGCAGCTTTCCAGACACTTTTCCCAAGCCTGTAGCATTGCCTGGAGTTGTTGTCACCCAAATGCAGGACCCAAAACTTGGCCTTGTTGAACCTCATACCATTGGCCTTTGCCCGCTGATCCAGACTGTCCAGGCCCCTCTGAACAGCCTCCCTATCCTCAAGCAGATCAACACACCCACCTAATTTGATGCCATCTGCAAACCTAACGAAGGTGCTCCCAATCCCCCATCCAGATAATTGATAAAGATATTAAAGAGAACAGGCCCAAATACTGAGCCCTGGAAAATAATACTTGTGACCATCCACTAACTGCATTTAATTCCATTCCCTACCAGTCTTTTGGCCCAGCCATCCAGCCAATTTTTTACCCAGTGAAGCATACACCCATCCATGTCACGAGCAGCCAGTTTCTCCAGGAGGATGCTGTGAGAAATAGTGTCAAAAGGTTTTACTAATGTTCAGGTGGACAAAACCCACAGCCTTTCCCTCATCCACTA
>NW_008598149.1:0-935 GCF_000691845.1 Merops nubicus
TTTCTGTCATTGGCACTGAATTTGTTGTTAGTTCTGTTTGTTTTTCCAATGCTTTTTATAATGTGGTGTCAGATTGGGAAGGAGTACAGGTGCATGCTTCGGGCAGCCACCTCAAGCTATAGAGTGTATGTCACTCCCAAACCAGACACCACAGTTGCCCAGGCTCCACAAGGCTCTGCCCACACTCCACAAACCCCCCCCACGAGCCCTGCTGCTGCTCAAAAAAAATGCCGCTCCTGACCCAGACACTGCAGTTCCCTAGGCTCCACAAGGCTATGCCCACACTCCACAAGGCACCCCCACGAGTCCAATACCGAGCACTGCTGCTGGCCCAGCTCCCTCATCAACTCCTGCTGCTGCCCCAACTCCAACAATCAGCACTGCTGCTGTTCCAGCCCCCACAAGAAGCCCTGCTGCTGCACCAGTTCTGACGCTGAGCACTGCAGCTACACCAATAGCCCCTGCAGACTCTCACCCTGAATCCACACCAGTACAGGTTGCTCCTGTGAGTAAGAAAAAGAAACAAAGCAAACACCCACAGACATTTCAGGGAAGGGATACCCCTCTCAAGAAGAATCAGGGTCGGAGTCAGAACCAGACACAAAACCTGACTCCTCTGCTACAAGAAAGAAACACCTAACAAAAGCAGATTGCCCAGTGTGGTCAGATGATGATGGAGAGGGTCCTTCAACAGTTCGCCCAGATTCAGATGATGAAAAAGCAGGTTCTTTCAGAATAAACCCATCTGATGGGGATTCATCAGATGCTGATATCACCACTAAGCCTTTGGCTATGAAGGAGCTGAGAAATGTGAGAAAGGACTTTAGCCATCGTGAAGGTGAGCCACTCCTGGCTGCTCTGATGCTGGGATAATGGGGCCAAGGGCATCTACCTGGATGGTAGGGAAGCCAGGCAGTTAGGATCCCTGTACAGAG
>NW_008598149.1:1066-3065 GCF_000691845.1 Merops nubicus
GAAAAGGGAATTAACTATCTGAGGGAGTTAGCTGTGCAGCAGGTCATTTATGGTGACAGGCAAGTCGTGGACCCTGATGCAATGCCATGCCAGTGACCCATGCTGTGGAAGTTTGTGCAGAGTGCACCATCAATGTATACCCACACACTGTCAACAATGGTGTGGGGATGAGATGGTGAGGTACCAACTGTGACTGAAGTGACTACCAGGGTAGGACAGTATGAGGACAGTATCTCTGGTCCCATACGGGCCTATGTATCATCCCTGGAGAAATCATTTGAAAAGCTGCTTGAAAAACTAGACAGGAGAGAGAAAAGATCCAACTCTTCTCCTGAATGGGCCTATGTTGAAACCATTAGGCAGAGATGATACCCTGTGAGACCACCTAAACAGGAACAGTACATGTCACAATGTACTCTGTGGTCCCTCCTGTGTAAGTTTGGAGAGAAAATGAGCAGTTGGGGTGGAAAACCCAATCTCAAAATCTGACCTATGATCACAAGTACTCTACTTAAAAGGTAAACCAAACAGGAGAGGAAATGTTTCCAGAACGGAGGCTGTTCCAGTCTGCTATGGGCAGTTTTCCGGTCCAAGCACATCAGCCTCGGATTTCAACATGAGTAGGTGTTTTGCCAATGACTAGGCCTAACACGAATGACACAACCAGTAGAGAGACAAACCAGTAAGGCAACTGTATTGAATATAGAAAAGACATTCCATGAACAATCAATAGGGGTACAAACAAGTCAATTAATTTGCATGTGTTATAATCAAAACTATTTTTCCCCCTTTTCTCTGACTTTAGAGATGACAAAAGTAATACTCGAGCTTCCTCTACTGGCACTGAGGTATAACTGCAGGACCTCGAAACTTCTATCTTGATATTGAACTTTATAAAGGGGGAGGATTCCCAGGTTTCAGGCAGTTTGCCTCTGGACCCAGACCAGGACACTTAAAGAGACTCCCTCCTCCAGACCTGGGTAAGCCATTCTTGCCATCACCCCAGGGTTTTTGCTGGAGCCAGTAGGAGCCAGGGGGATGCAGACCCCACCTCATGGAGCTGCCTATCAGAGCTGTGCCCACTGCAGCAGCAGTGCTCACTGCCGTCGCGTCACCCCCCCACACAGCCACTGCTGCCTACCAAGGCTTGCTGCGAACTGAGAAGTCGCACTCCCAGAGCTAGTCTTTCTTAAAGGCACTGCACAGTTTTCTGTTCTACTGGAACACGCTGCTGCGATTTCTGCTGCCGATTGCTTTGCCACGCAGTCCTGGCACTGCGCGCCACCATTTTACCATCACTTTGGGGAACTACATATCCCAGAAAGTTCTTCTTCGAGAGGCTTCCGGTTGACGGTTTCCTGTTGACCAAAACTACAATTCCCATCATTCCTCAAGGGACTTCCTGTCAACACCATCTTGTGGACTGGGAATCTGAACCTTTGAACTTTCAATTTTTCAACTAGTGTTAACCCTTAATAAACCACACAGTTTGTATATTGAACATTGGTCTTGGTAACAATTCTTGAGTGTGGTAAAGGGCTATTTTTGATCTACCCTTGAGAGGCGAGCACCACATGAACATGTCAGCCTCATCTATAACTCTTTCCAGTCCCTTTGGGTGGGGAGGAAGTCACGGGTATCCTGACCTGGTAACTCTTGATACTGGTCTGTGACAGCATGCAATCAACATTACCCAACCAACAAGAGGTGTAACAAACAAAGAACCAAGGCTTCCCATAGATGGAATGGGAAACAGCCAGGTCAACAGATTAAACATGCAAGATAAAGGTAGCCACATGGCCAACTCTCACCCTCCTAGCCCACATTTACAAAGGTCCAAGCTGACCAGGACCCAGTTCCAGGGAGAATCAGGAGGTCCTTCCTCAACCAGGAAACTCTGTGAAGTGCATCCACTGGAAAGTCCACCCACTCCACAGACAGACACTCCTCCTGTCCTGCAAGTGATCCCAGCTTTTATCTCTAAGCAGGACACTTGACC
>NW_008598150.1:0-16875 GCF_000691845.1 Merops nubicus
GCCTGCGTATCAGAAAAGCAGGGATTAAGAATACATTTGCAGGAATTTCTGGAGTTTAAGTTTCGTACAGTATTAAAAATAGTTCAGGTAGGCAGGCAGCCTCTTCAAGGGCAGAGTCATACACCACACTACTTGGTTTAAAAAGTATCGTTGAACAAGTGCTGCTGCTACAGGAAATCCGAAGTTCAGAGTTAATGTCAAGCCGAGCCCGGTGGCAAGCAGGACAGCGGCAGCAGGGGCAAAGCTGCCAGCGCCTGGCACCGCAGGTCCCGGAGCCTCTTACCCGCGCCCATGGGCCAGTGGCAGCCCGGCATGGCAGGGAGTGGACCCGGGTCAGAAATTCCCTTAAACATTAACATAGTCATGGGTTACTCCAGCAGGGACTTCTCATTTTGTAAACAAGAATTTTGTTTACAAAAAATAGCATAAAACCTGCATGCTGAGCTCCCAAATGCACTCTAAATTTTCATTGTCCATATTATTGCAATGAGGATGAGCCAACGCCTAAATATTCATGCAGGTCCTGTGCAGGTACGTCTTGGCAAACCAACATTAACATAGTCATGGGTTACTCCAGCAGGGACTTCTCATTTTGTAAACAAGAATTTTGTTTACAAAAAATAGCATAAAACCTGCATGCTGAGCTCCCAAATGCACTCTAAATTTTCATTGTCCATATTATTGCAATGAGGATGAGCCAACGCCTAAATATTCATGCAGGTCCTGTGCAGGTACGTCTTGGCAAACCTACTGAAACCGCTCCTCACCACACCCAACACCTTCATCACCCACCTGCTGAAGGGGTGCCAGTGCCTAAGGAGCCCCGTCGCTTCCCAGGGCATCTCAGCCTGCAGGATATGGCTCTGCTGGAGACCGGCAAATACGTGCCGGGCTCGGTCCCCAGCGGCGTGAACCCCGACATCGCCAGCGAGAGGCAGACGGCCTCCTTCAGCGTGGAGAAGCTCACGGCCTGGCTGGACGGCGGGGCCGAGCACACCCGGATACGGAGGGCAGTGGGTGAGTGAGCCCGAGGAGGCCCCCGGCCACAGGCCAGTACAGAACATGCCAACAGCCCCACTGTTACTGCTCCTCCTGTGCACCATGGTGGGGTTTGTGCTCCTGGGTATTTGCTTAGTGCCCATCTCTTATTAAAAAGTGGGGAGTGTGAAAATGGGAGTCCCCTGTTAGTGTAAATGAACGTGACTCCTCCGCAGGGACTCCTACTGTTTGAAGCTTTTCCCCTGCCCTGCTCCCATCCTCAGTATCTCTGACAGGACTGGTTAAACTGGAGACAAGGACTGCGGGTCCCACAGCAGAGCATCTCTGTGGCAGGGGAGTGCGGGGGGGGCCAGTGGTGCTGTGCAGTGATGCACACCATGCACGAACCACAGCCAGCGACCCTCCTTGGCACATCAGGCTCATCCAGGTGGGGAATTCCTTGTGTGCATTGGCTCGGCCAGGCTGAGCTGCTCTCGCTTGTGATGGGAGTGCTGAAAAGTGACTGTGAGCTCAGAAGGAATAGAAGAAAAAAAAACCTTGTCTCTATAACTACATCCATATTATGCCCTTATCAAATGAAAACTGCACAGGCCACTGGGATCACATGCTTGACAGTGCAACTGGAGTTCAGTATAACCTTAAACATAATGGACTCAAGGTTTCAAGGCAAAAAAAGGAGCAGCGAGAGCATTCAGGCTGATACAGAAAGAGCAAGCCCAAGAGCTGCTTCATAACACTCCAAAGGACTGGTAAAGTCCTGAACCGAAGCACAGGTGCCAAGCAGGTCACCCAGCAGCTCCAGCCATTAGCCACCCTTTTGGGCAAAACCCAGCTAACACAGCTCTTGCTGCCATCACAGCACAGGAGAGCAGCTGGAGACAGGGGGATCCACAGTGTTTACTGCCCGAGTCACACAGTCACCTCCAACACCCTGGCCAGGGATGGTGTCTCACCCTGCAGGATTCTTATTCCCACTCAACAGAGACCACTCTCAGGCCCACGCGGTTTCCCCTTCCTCCCCTTCCTTCCTTCCCCAAGCCCACTGCTTTTCAGAGCCATCAGAGCCAGCACTGGCAAAATAAAACCTACCTGCAGTCACCCTAAGTAGTCACAGTGTCGGTGTCCACGACCCCAGCCCTGCCCGCTCCTCCCGAGCGGGGCTCGCGGTGCTGCCCACCCCTCCCCAGCCCCAGGAGAACCAACTCTTCCGTGTTGCTTTGCAGTTGAAGCTATCGAATGCGACCCTGTGTTTAGCAGAGAAAACCAGTATTTCCAGAGCCAGAACGAGAGGTATGAAGCAGCAGTCAGAAAAGCTGTTCACCTCCAGAAAAAGATGCGCGAGATGGGATGGACTGAGAATGGACCTGAACATAAGTATATTCACAGGTGATTTTTGTTTATTTTAAGTATACAACTAATGTTTTGTTAAAAGTTTTGTATGCCCACAAGAGTAAGCTTCAGCAAAGGCTGAGAGAGGCCAGCAGTTGACAGATAAGGCTTTGATATAAACATGCTGAAGGTTTTTAGTTTAGCAGCATGCTTGGGAAAAGGGGAAATGATGATACGTGGCAGGGAACTTCTCAAAGAGCAGAACACAGCATGATACATCACAGCAGTTCACATCCCTATCGTGATAGTCTCACTTCTGCAAGTTCCTTACCTGTGCTACAGCTCTCCTACCACCTCTCAAACATTTTTAAGTGTATAACCAGCACTGGAAGTGGTGCTGTTTCAGTTATGTTACTGACTTCCAGCTAAATTAAACATTACATTTTCTTTACCTAGAAAACCCATATTGTATTTTTTTAAAAAAGGAAAAACATACACTTACTTTGTAGTTCAATGGAATAAAATATTTTCCACAATCCTTCCCATAAAAAAAAAAATCTTAACAGTTTGTATGACATTGCTGTTCATGTTTTAATTTCATTTACTTACCCCCTCCCCTTTTCCCCTTTTGCTAAATAAAAGTACCAGTTTGCTGTTGCACTCCATTAGTTTGGTGGTGTTACATATATCCAGTAAGCAGATGCAAGTTCAAGAGCACAACTGAAAAGAACAATGCCTGCACCTTACAAATCACCACAAACTCAAAGTTGCTTTCCAGGATTTCATCGTACAAAAGATTATAACTTTTTTATGCCAAACTCTTTGCTGCCTACAGTGAGTGGGACTGATAAAGGGGGGAATTTCCATCAAGAGATATTGGATCTGATCATTATATTCCAAACAAAAAACACCTCTCTGCTCCTCCCACAGAAGAAAAAAAAAAAAAGCCAGCAGATTTTACAAACCTGACAAAACTCAGCCATCTCTCCCACTGAGGCTTGCTCTTCTCAAGCTCCTTGAAGCCAAGGGCTTCGGCAGGGCCAGCCCTGTGCTACCACATTTTGCTGGATTAAGAGCACAGCCGCCTCACAGGACAGCTCTTCTCTGATGAAACACCAGATGAGCAACAAGGTCTCACTGACAAAGCCTGGTGCCTCCTGGTGCCAGATACTGTGAATTCCTTGCACACATTTAAAAGCCTGGTTTTTTTAAATTGCAGTTAAAGTAACATTATTTCTGGATGAGCTGCCAAGAGTTCATTAAGTCTTTTTCTGTTAATCAAAGCAATTTCCCTTTAACTTCTTTGTTCAGATTTCCCCCCATACACTTTTTCAGCATGACCGATTCTCTTTCAAGGCCAGCATAAAAGAAAGGTCATAATCCTTTGCTAACAATAAAGGTATCTATCCAGAATGAGATGCTCACTAGAGCACTGCAGTAAGGCAACGTGCTAACAGCCATACAAGCTAGTGAGAACAGCAGAGCCACTTACTTTTACCTTTGAGAGCACACGTACTTATATATCTATGAGGTGATTCAACCATGCTCTGAGAAATCCCAAGAAGAGGGACTATATTCCTCACATTTTCTTAGGATTTCTCACACACAGAAGAAGCTTAAAGCCAAATGAGTTCCTCATTTGCACCATAGAAATGACAGTACCCCATTTCCCATACACAGTGTCTGGAAGAGTGCTTTTTAGACTGTATGCAGACCTATCAGCTGGTAATGGCAAAGGACCTGACCAGACAATAAACCAGGTATTACAAGGGTATATTTGAATCTTTCCACAGGAAAAAAAAAACCAAAACATCTGAGGCTAAACCTCATGAACCCCAGTATTGTTTTTGATACCAACAGCAAACGCCCATGGAACAGTACAGCAACAAGCCAATGTACTGAGTTATTTCCCCAGAATGAGAATAGGAAGGTTCAGGAAATCCAGGTCTCAGATGCCTACATACATAATTCAGTCTACTGTGCCCCACAGTGAATTGCCAGGGTCTGGGAGTTTTAGGGTAGGGTGGTGGAGGTTTTTTTTTTAGCTCAGCCTTAAAAAGTGACTTAAATAATCAGGAAAAAAATCCTATGAAGTAAAATAAAGACACAAAAGGCTCACGAGCTGTCAGAGCCATGGGAGCTTTGGGGCTGGGCTTTGTTTTTAGGAGCTCAGCATGTGCTACTCAGAACCAATAATTGCTCCAAAAGCAAGTGAAATGAGCCTTAACGCTGAAGCAAACTACATTGTGAAAGAAGGAACACAAGCAGCTTGAAAGAGAACTTTTCCTGCAATCCTGCATCAATGCTGGATGTTGGGCAAGGAATGACAACGCAGAAATCCAGAGGCAGCAGGTGGTACTGTCTGGTGACTGCTGCAGTGTCACCTCCTCACCCCTTGTGCCTTCTCTGCAGGGCACTGGCAGGCGACGTGGCGTTTCTCCTCCACCGCATCTTCATGAGGAGCATCTCCACGCTGGGCTCCGACAAACAGGTCGCCAAGTGGATCCCTCTCGCCACCCAGTACCAGCTCATTGGAAGCTATGCCCAGACTGAACTGGGGCACGGTAGGGCTGCAAGGAAATGATGTTAATGTAGGACAGAAGGCTCTGGCACAGATTCTTGGGGGAATTTGAGTACAGGCTCTCCATGCTTCACTGGGCCAGGGCTGGCCGAAGGAAAAAATGCCACCTGCATTCTAGAGCTTGATATCCTCAGCATTCCTCTGCAAACAGAGATGCATTGTCTTTGGTTTTGCCAACGTGGAAAAAACAAGAGCACGAGTGAAAACTCATGGTTAGATAGCAGACAGACACTGCTGGTGGAGGGGATCAGCCAAGCAGCTTGCCCAAGTAGATGTTTGCCACCATGTACCAGACAGCTTGCCTGAGCACCATCTGGCTCAGGAGATCTTTGCAGGAGATGGTGTGGGGTCGCTGGGAGCATCATCCCATGATTCTCATCCAGAGGGTAAAGCACAAAACCCTGGTCATACCCACGCCAGCTCCAGGGATCTTTCACTCTCTCCTTGTGATACATCAGGAGATAGATAGATAGATTTTTTTATTATTTTTTTTTTCCCCCAAGGAACTTATCTTCAGGGTTTGGAAACAACAGCAGTCTTTGATATCACTACACAGGAGTTTATACTGAACACACCAAAGATCTCTGCCATGAAGTGGTGGCCTGGAGACAGTAAGTACCACAAAAAAAATATTTTGTGTTTCCTCATTTGCTTCCTTTAGTTACTTGTTCTGTCCTGCTCAAGTTCCATGTTTGAGGGCCCAGGTACTAGCAGAGGACTTCAGTAAGAGATGAACAAATGAGGAGGCAAGTAAGAAACCAAAGGAGTTTGTACAAGTTCAAAGGACAGAAGGGTGCCACCATCATCTATCAGTGGCAGGGCTGGAGAAATTCACTCAGGGAAACTCCAAGCCCTGGAGGAATCAATCTTCTCATGGCTCCCTTCAGGACGGTATTTTAACCCCAGGAAATAACTGGAGTTACATCTGTGGATCACACCTACACTGACCCATATGTTCACAAGACCTAACACACAATCAGCAGTGATTTCTGTTAGCTGTGGAAGTGTTTGCAGTGTAACTTGCCTTAAGGGAATGGGGCCTGTTTTCTTGCAGTGGGAAGGTCAGCAACTCACACAGTGGTCTTTGCTCAGCTGTACGTCCACGGGAAGTGCTATGGTGTGCACCCCTTCATCGTGCAGATACGCAGCCTTCAGGACCATTCACTCTGCCCAGGTAAATGACCCCAGACATGGCAGCACTTGTGCAGATGCTTTGCCTATTTTGCCCTTAAATGCTTCTTAAAATATTGGGCCCAGAGACAGACAGAGTTATAATTGTCCAAACCAAACCAGAACAGATGCCAAATATTTAACATTAACCCCATTCTTTTATCTAAAGGAAGGCTTAATGTATCCTCAGGCATATCCAGACCAAGCCTTCTTAACCAAAAGCCTGGGCTGCTCCGATCACCTCTGCATTAACACCTCAGTTCTGACCCCAGCCAACACAAGTAACAGATGAACCATGGAAACAAACTTCCACAAGGCATTTGAATGCTTGTTTCATCCCTCAGGCAAGATCACCCATGCTGGGGAAGAAGCAGAGCTGAACCTGCCCTTCCTTTGAGACCCCCAGCCTGACACAAAATGGGGAGAAAAAGGTTCAAGTGGAAGTAAGCAGACTGTGTTTTCTCCTGCTGCAGGCGTAACTGCAGGAGACATAGGTCCCAAAATGAATTTTGAGCATACTGACAATGGCTTCCTCATGCTGCAGAACGTGCGCGTCCCCAAGGAGAACATGCTGAACAAGTTTTGTGAGGTACGTATGGACTCACGTCACAGACTCACCCGCCAGGTTCTCACTGCTCAGCCAGAGAGACAACAGGGACCTGCCTAAATTTAGGACAAAAATCTTCCTTTGAGGTGTCTTCAAGTCTCTGAGGTTTTTATCAAGGGCATAAATTACCTGAAACCTAAATGACACATGGTGTCAGAAATGCCACATTCAGAGGTTGGTAGTCAGAGGGCAGGAAGAACTCATCTGAGCCAGAAGCACTAAAGGTTTGTCTCTTCAAGTGGATCCACTTCACCCATCATAGATAAAAATCTGATTTTGCGTTCAGTGAAGGATTTTGATCTCTATTTTAGTCTATGCACAGAGATTACACAACCATCCTAGTATTGAAGAAGGTGGCATCTGACATTCTCTCTCTACTCTAGGTTCAACCTGACGGCACCTACGTCAGGTGGGGGTCACAGAAGATCAACTACTTCACCATGACTACGGTGCGCGTCTCCGTGCTGTCGGACGAGGTGGTGGTGCCCCTGATGAAGGCCTGCACCATCGCCGTGCGCTACGCGGCGGTGCGCCGGCAGTCCAAGCTGAGGCCTGGGTAACGCCACGCGAGCCCGCGGCGGGGAGGGCACCTGCCCTGCCCTGCCCCACGCCACTCTGCGTTCCTGCTTCTCATCTTGCCTTTCAGCACATCGCTGGCTTTTTTCCTGGCCCAGATAGGGCACTGCAAACGTGCTTCCCCATTATTTACACTAACGAGCTTCAGTCAAAGTACAAGAGAATGTTTACAGTTCTAAGACAAGTTTCACAGTTTGAACAACACAGCAGTTAACACAAGCAACATATTTTTCTTATAACTGGTCTTTCCATGTAGTCCTATAACTCACCAGAATCCAGACAAAGCGGACAATTTGTTGAATCCTTATTCCGTAACATCTTACTACTGGGCATGACATTAAAATACCTTTCAAGATCCACAGTTCCAATAGCCACACTTTACAACACTGAGTTTTATTAATCTGGTAAGAATCCCTGTAATTTTCAAACAGATATTTTAATTTGGCTTTCAAACTTTTCCACTTAAATCTCCTTTCAAAAGCAAGAAGATCCTAATGAGAATGTGGTTTTGGTTTGAACACAAACCAAAGACAAGAGCACAGCATGCTGAACTGGCATAATAACCAGTTCCATAGCTGGAATGTTGTTGTTGAGATGGACACGGCACAGAAACTTGTGAGCAAGAAGACCACTTTTATTGTTCTAACAAGCCTTTTTATACTTTTTCTGAAACATATGTGTCTAGATATGATTGGCTTAGACAAGGATCAACAATTCACGATTGGACAACTTTTTCTCTCTCCTGTAACTTCAAGAAATTTCCCTTTTGTTCCTTCCGGTGGTCTAGCATTTTCTGGGGTGGTCTAGTATGGGCTACCAGTTTCCCTGATGGTCTAGAAGCTTCTTCTGGCAGTTCCTTATCTTGTTTACTCTGCTCCTCTCAGTAGCTCCCAGCCTCCTCAGGGATACACAGTTATCTGCTTGCATTCCGATCCCTCGGACCAGCCAAGGCTTCCCACACTGGAAGTCCCAAGTGTACTAACCACAGGAAAAGTGGTGAAGAATATCCAAAAGAACCTCTGAAGTCTTAAGATAGTTTAGACTCAACGTTTTCTGAGAAACCTATCTATATCCAGGGCCACAAAGATGCAGATTGAAAAGTGAAGGTTTTTCAGGGTGCAGTGCCACTGCCTCCCCTGTAACACCTACCAACTTGTTGTCCTTGAAGGCTTCACCTTCTCCTGCAGTCCCTGTTGCCCCTCTGTACCAACCAATCGCACAGAGCTTTTTCTACACTTAGGCTGGTTCACCAACAAAGCAGAAAAATCACGTCTTTCCTAGTTGGGCTTGTTTCTTTAGCAGTTTAGCAAGCTGGGCAGATCTGCTGCCATGACATCAGCTCAGTCCTGTTCACATACTGCTTCTTGGTAGCAAAAAATGCTGGTTTTCATTATGCGTTTGGTAAACTAACATTTTACTAACATACGCTAATTTGGCATTAGGTAAACTAACAGTAGTTGTTCCCATGTCTGCACTTCCCCTACTTCATCATCTGTCTTCCAACAGGGAAGAAGAAGCAAAAATCCTTGACTACCAGACTCAGCAAGAGAAATTGCTGCCCCAGTTAGCAGCAGCCTATGCCTTTCATTTGATCACTGACTACCTGCAGAAGCTATTCGACAGGGGGTACAGAGAGATCCAGAGGAAGAACTTTGACACACTGCCAGAGGTGAGCTGCAGCAGGATTAGCTCGTACAGCACTTACCATCTCTTGAATATCAAAGTATTTCAGCAAACTGGACAAGCATTCCTCTCACCACTAGATAACTGGAGAAAGAGGAAGCACTAAAAGATGAAATGGCATGTCCTAAGTCCACAATGAGTCAGCAACAGCATTTGCTTTACCATCCCAAATTTTTTGTTTTGGGAACTATTGCAGAGTGGAAAGTCCTTGGAAAGCACGTCTGTCTGATTAAAGCCTTGTTGCAAGTAGCTGGTGGCACAAAGCATTATTTCACAACTTCATCTATAAGCGAACATACAAATACTCACTTCTAAGCCAAAACCAAACCCATGACTTTTCAGGCAGAACATGAGATTTTGCAGTTGGAAGCCTGAAATGAAAATGCATTCTGAACAAAGGCAGCCAAAGCCACTGCTGGTTGAAACACAAAAATGCATAAACTGACCACAGCATGCCCAGCGTGAGGGTGTGCAGCAGCCCATGCAGAAGCCAAAGGCCAGGCTCAGGGAGCTGGCTGCCACACCAGCACGCAAAGGAGGATCCAACAGGGATTTCATGCTCAGAAATGGCCCAGAATTAAAAAAGGAAACTTCCTCTGAGGATTGCTTTAGAATACCTGCACCCTTAACACTCTGCCTTTCTTTTCTTTTACAGCTCCATGCATTTTCTTCAGGCTTTAAAGCCCTCATTAGTCAGTACTGCACTTCAGCAGTGGATATCTGCCTCCGGGCATGTGGGGGACATGGCTACTCCTTGCTGAGTGGACTCCCTTCTTTATACACTAGAATACTTGCTTCTTGTATCTATGAAGGGGAAAACACCGTTTTGCTCCTGCAAACTGCCAGGTAATAATTCAAATCTGTTAATCTGGAAGCCTGCCCCCTCATTTATTCAACTTCTACCACTTCTTCTCAAAACCTGTAAAACCAGCTACTCCTTTCTCACAGCACTTTCTAAAAATACAGCTCAGGACAAACTATTCAAGTCTTCTATCTAACAGGCATGGAGGTGCGTGGGAATTGGATTATCTCTTCTGTTCTAGGATTTGGGATGTATGCAGGTGCTGTTCTACATAACTTCATTTTCCCCTTTGTCTAGTATGACAGCAAAAAGCATTGCTAGACAAGTTTTGCAGTTTACTTTTTAAGCAACCAGTGTAATGTAGTATTGGTAAAGTGAGGTTGATTGAAAGAAGGGAAAGTTGGTGGATACTGACAGTGGATGAGTCATACTCCAACACCACCACTCTCCTCTGAACACAAAGACTGATGATTATCCAGAGTAAATGAAATACAGGAGAAAGAAACCACAGTTGCTTGAACTTTTAATAATGTGTGTTTTTCCTAGAAGGAGAAAACAGCACACTTCCCAGGCACAGAGGTGCTACAGTGTAGCTGTGCTCGCACACAGACACTGCTCCACTCCTTAGTGCCTCTTCTCACAAGATCAGCAGCAAAGTCAGGAGTAACCTTTTACTTCCAGACCTGGTCAGTGTAGGTCATAGCAGAGGAGCTACAAAAATAAGGGACTAGGATATGCTCCTGGGACCCATTTAGCTCCAAGAAATGATCTCATGTTTGTCAGCATAACATGACTGTGTTGGGGAGCAGAGAAAGTAAGACCAAACGACCATTAAAACTCCCAGAGCATCAGGATGCAAAGCTGATAATGTATCTAGTCCCCGTGCTGCTGAGAAGGCAAATTTCTTCCTAAAAATTCATCACTACAGATTGCTGTAGCATTAAATATGGTAGACAGGCTACACCTGAGACCCATCACAGATCAGATTATTGTGAACAACATACAAAACAAAAGGTCATTACTTCAAGTCCATTCTGGACCACTGATGGGACAGGTAACATCTTGCTGCTCCTCACCCAAGCCCAAGTTACATTTTGTGTAACCATTTGCAGTGTGAGCATCACAACCATACTCTGCTCTGACTGCTTCCCAGGTTCCTGGTTAAGTGCTTCATGGCAGCCAGCACTGGCCAGCCTGTTCCACCATCTGTCACTTACCTGGCTGCAGTGAAACCTGGGAAGTGTCCAGCCAAGAACAAGTTGGATTTTCTCAGTCCAGATATTTACACCGAGGCCTATCGACACACGGCAGCCAGGTCAGTACACAGCATTTCTCTGTGACATCAGAAATGTGTCAAGAGCTCAGCTGCTTCTCTGCTTTAAAGGGAGGTAAAATAGCATAAGTTACATGAGAATTGTCACCATCTGCTCCTGAAAGGGAAGACTCACACAGGACTAACAGCCATGTCAGATGTTCTGTATGAAGCTTTGATATTCAGAACATCCGAAGTTAAGTCACATGCTACCCAACAGCTGTATTTCACAGAGCTGATTCTACACTGAGCTGATGGCACTATTTAAGTAAATCCCAAACCACATCCCCAGTTGCCATCCCGTAAAACCTTTAGGCAACTGGACCCTGTACAATTCTACACAGAAAGTCAAAATTTCACATACCTGTGAAATTGATGTTTGTTTTCAGTTAACACCATAGCAAACACAGAGCTTCTCATCCTGACTGTAGCCTTTCAACTACACATTCAACTACTCAACACAATAAATGAGTGGTCCCATTCATGTTATGTGCATAGTTATGGGCCATAGAGGTGTCACCTCTGAAAACCAGGCAAACAGACAACACTGCTGAGATTCAAATCAGTGTAAAACCAGAGCCGTTCTTCCAACAGCTTCAGTGGCAATGGGAGCAGGATTTGGATCCCTGTGTAGAAAAATAAAAACATAATGTAACATCAGGCCAGTATTATCACTGCTTTATCTTGTTTTGCAAATTATCCTTACACACACAACCCAAGGAAATCTCAGCAGACCCCCTGGTAAACCACACTGGAAGCTAAGAAGGCAGAAGCCCCTCAGTGCCAGGGTGGTCTGGGTGCTTCTCCCAGTTTGTACTTATATTTTGCATAATCTAAGGTTGCTCATACCAAGTGTAGGTATCTTCAGATGTCAGAAATGCCATTTTGCCCTACGATCACACACAGTTTGAATATGAAATGAGTGTATGTGGGGGAGCTGCTATATTCATATACAGTATGCTTTTTCAATTTTCCAGACTTGTAAGCAGCACAGCAGCTAAACTACAGGACTTGATTCAGTCTGGAGTCAAAAAGCATGATGCATGGAACCAGTGCACAGTGCAGCTGGCACAGGCTGCAAAGGTTAGCAAAATTTATCTGCTTATTTGATGCTTGTCTTTACAACACAATATGCAACAGAAACAGCATGATTAGCTTAAAGTCTCATTATTGTTTTCTGTTAGTGTCTAAGGGACAGCACAAAGACCAGGGCACCACTGTGGCCTGCACAGTGGCAAAATTGTAGTAAGAAGCAATTCCCAATCTGAAGAATTTGCCAAGCAGAAAAAAATGAAGTAAAAACGAATGGAAAAAAAAAAGGGGGGGGTGGGGAGGAAGAAAAAGCCCAGTCATGGTTACACTGCCACTACTACCAGAACCAGACCTCCCATATTCTGCAAGAAGAACCCACCATCTCCAGTTCCTCTTTTTATAAGAATCCAGCATTTCTGGCTCCCAGACGAAGCCTCCCCAAAGCCACCCTACTGAAAGCTGGTAGAATCACAGCAAGGACGAAACAACCCCGATTTTTCATACATCTACCTCTCTCATAAGGAAAGATAACTGCAGGAACAACAATGAAAAGCAGGAATAAGTTCAATGTTAATTACTACTGAAAGAAAAAACAGATCAAAATCAAATTAATAAGAGATTCAAACCCAACTTCCAGTTCACATGGATAAGAGGCAATCAACACACTTTTAGCTGTAGCAAGCTCAGGATAGCAGTATTTTTTCCCCAAATCCAGGGTCAGTTAGTACAGAACTACACAGAAAAGAAGCAAGAGAGGAGAAAAGCACTACATTTAAATGAAAACCAAAACCACTGATGTTTCAGTATCTCAAAAAAAATCAATTAGTTTTTTAATATGCAATTAAATACAATTCCTTTACAATCATGGAGGTCTTCCTTCCTTCCTAAGCTGAGGAAAGGAAGATTTTGAAATAGATCCATGGTTTAACTTCATTCAACTTCTAATGCAAAACATCTTGCTGTAGTCTGCTGTTCAGCCAAAGCCAACCCGTATTGAGAGGGACTTAGGAAGAAACCCCTGATAGGGAAAACAGAACCCTACACATACCATGTGGCATCTTGGTGATTTCATAGCAGGGAACAGCCCCCTTGTAGTAAGTCAATCAGATGAAGTCCTTGAGTCAAACTCTCAGCAACAGCCGAGATCCTTCAGGAAATGGGATCTGAGCCCCCAGAGTTTCTTAGATACCTTCAGGGAGAGGAAGTGTCACCCAAAACCCTTGAGTTTCCCCCATAACTTTAAAAACTTGATAGCCTGCTGCCTTCTTGGGCACTTACAGATTTATTTTGTATTCCACACCTTCCCTGGAGACTCACTCACAAGACTGGCACAGCAGGTATAGGAACTGATGCCTGCCAGCTCTCAGCTGAGTGGCTCAGACACTGGCTATGACTTTGCTGCATGTTCCACACAGGTTAATGGCTTCAGTAGACACCCAGCTTTTCAGTCAGGTTCTTAAGTCCATGCTGCTTGACCATGCCAGCACAAAGAACTTCAGTGCAGCTGCACTGTGCATACACCCACAGCTGGGAGGACTGTACAGTAAGGAAATGAACCCATGCAGATACCAACAGTGCCAAGCACCCATGGTAACATCAGTGTAACAGGAGTCACCCCCACCGAGGAGTCTAGTCAGCCTGTTTCATTTGCTTTGAACCTTAGATAATATTTCTCTAACTTGGCAGTTAGACACTCTGCTGGTGTCTGCAGTGAAATTAACAGTTTCCTTAAAACCACAAAAGTGAGAGGTTACATTTCCTTTTTCTTCTGTGACAATGGATGTTTTCAGAGCTGAAGCCCAGAGACACTGAACCCAGCCTACCACAAGCCCAAAGCCTTCAACGCAAGAGTTTTCTCCTGTTGATGTATAAACAAGTTTCACTTGCAAGAGGTCAACACAAGCACATTCCAATGTGTTTCCACCACACAAACTCTCTGGGTCATTCATCAGAAATATTTAGAATAGGTACAACCATGATTTCTGAAGCGTTCTCGAGTTTACAAATAAATAGCACAGCAATGACTGTTTACAGCCCCAGTTCTCTCCTCTACTGCTGCTGTAAGACATGAATGCAAAAGGCCTGATCAACAGCAAACAAAGAATGCACCCTGGAGAAGTGCCAGGGAAATGAAAAGGTTTTATATTCTTTGTGAGAACGTTCAGGTCACTTGGCGTACTCAAAGTGTTTTGAGGTGCATTCACTGTTGATTACATTTGTTTTCCAGGCTCACTGCCACTACATCACTGTGAAAAACTTTGCAGAAACTGTGGAAAAACTCAAGACCCAGGCTGGCATCCAGAAGATTATGAAACATCTTTGTGACCTCTTTGCGTTACATGGGATCTTCTCGAATGCAGGAGTCTTCTTGCACGATGGATACCTATCTGGAGCTCAAATGGACATGGTCACAGCATCATACCTGGACCTCCTGCCTGTCATTCGGTGAGCTGTTCTGGCATGAGATACACAGCTATTCAGTTTGTCCTTGTGATGGATCTAAAATGGTGCTGCTGTACCTATGGCAACATCTCCAAAGTCAATTCACCTCTATTTAGTTTATTTTCATTGACTGGCAGCACTAGAAATTGTTGGAAACATCTACACAGCGCTCACTTTCACAGCAAAACAGACCAGCCCTTCTGCGACCTCTAATGTTCTGCAACATGAAATCTTAAACTGTGAATCAAGAAATCCTGAACACTTCCTACCATTTGCAGTAGAGCAAAAGCAGGAAAACATGTAGTGAGAGCAGCCCTGGCAGGAGGCAGCCACAGCAACCCACCTCACACTGCAAAATCCGCCTAAGCCACAGCTAATACAGCCTGCTCTGTTGACATGGCTGAGTTGCAACTAGTACCCAAACAACCCTGCCTACAGCTAGCTCAGATGCATCTGCTTGACACCATTTATCACTACCCACGTGAACTCTGAGATACGTGAGGTTTAACTTACCACAGTGCTCACAAAGGCTTGTTGACAAAGGGTTCATCCTTCACCAGGCAGTGCTGTTTGTTAAGAACAGATTCACTTAAGGTGCAGTGAAACAAGTTGCTACTGTGTGTACATCCACTTAAGCCACCCGGAGAGAAACAAGAATATACCCTAAGCAAACGCTGAACAGGACTGAGCCAAAAGGAACTGGCAGATACAAATGCCAGCATTTGAGCAAACACGTCTTGCCTCCCTGTACCTCAGGTGTGGAGTACAGCCAGCACCACTCCCCACACCCTGGATGATGGGAGGACAAGGAAAAAGAAATTATATCCTACTGAGGAGAAGGTGCTGTCATTACATACTTGTCCTTATCCTGTTGCTTACGGCTGTCAGATTGGCCCCTGGGCTAGATGGGTCCTTGGTGTGGTTCAGGGTTGTTTTGTTCTTACAGGCACCAAGAGAGTAGAAAACCTTGACACGCTGTGACAAGGTAACAGAAATGCTTCAGCACAGATGAAGGTTGGAGAACAGCAGAGCAATTCACATCAATCTAGCAGCAATGTTATTCCATTTTGTAAGACAAACACATACAGTATATGAAGGGAAAACCAAACCATCACCACTCAACAACAACCAAAAGCAGGAACTGGCACAAGTCTGCTGAGAAAACATCTGACATGAGATTGAGTCCAGAACTAGGGATGGACCCCACGTGATTAAAGACCCTGCAAATACCCATTGAACAGTACAGACAACACAGGATATTAGTAGTATATGCCTCCAAGAAATCAAAACAAGCAGGAATTTTGCCACAGTGTAGGCAAGGGGAAAAACCAGCACAAGTATTTTAGACCGAGGAACCTGGACAAGTGACTTTCAAGTTTATCCTTGACTTATTTTCCTCCCTTATGAAGCAACACCCATTTCAGTAACATAAATGTCATTCATCTGCTCCACAGGAAGGATGCTGTTCCACTCGTGGATGCTTTTGACTTCACAGATAAGAGCCTGAATTCTGCACTTGGCAGTTACGATGGACATGTTTACCAGCGGCTTTATGAGTGGGCTCAGAATTCTCCAACCAACAAGCAGGTATGGGTGCTGGGTTACAGCCAGGCCACTGCTGCATCAGCCAGAACAGAAATTGTTTGCTTCTCTTTCAGTGAACGTAAAGACACTTATTTTTGTAAGTGGAATAAGAGCTTTCAATTCTTAGTATCTTGCTCTGAACAATGGCCTGTGAAACTACAGTCATGCCTCCTATACTCTTAGCTCAGACCAATGAACTAGAGCTTGTACCACAGAGTGGGACTGTCACATGCCACCAATGTGGTTTTCACTTTTAAACTTATATAACTGAAGTTACATTGTACAAATTAAATTGAACCAAAGCCTGTTTATATAGTTTACATATTATGGAGCAGCGCTAGATAGCTGGAAAATCCTCAAAATTAGGAGTATTTTCCATACACTGGCCCATTTACTAGTGCAATACTTAATTTTTTAATACTATGTTTAACCAGAAAAAGTATAAATGTTAAACAAGGCAATTCCATTCTTTATGGTCTTCAGCACTTTACTTTCACTACTAAATTCACCCATATTGTGGAGGGATGTAAAATTCTGTACAATATAAACAGCTATTGCTTTGTTTGAAAACTCATTTTGCCTTAGTTAGATTTTTACTGTGGTAATCAACAACTCTTGAAATTCTACAGCTGAACACAAAATTTGCCTTCGGCAAGCATTCAAGTCCCAGCATATTTTTTGAAGTTAAACAGAGTGCTGTCCCATTTGGGATGAGTATTTTGGAATGGTTACGGAGGACAGCACATACTACAGGGAAA
>NW_008598150.1:16902-26282 GCF_000691845.1 Merops nubicus
GGAAAGAGATGTTGCACACAGCTGAAGTAGCTGGTGGTTTGGTTTTGGTTTTTAATTGTCTAGCTTTCTGTATTTCAGAGATCATTGTTAAGAAAAAAAAAATCATTAGCCTTTTCCTTCCTCTTAATTACCATTAATTTCCTTGCACATTCTCTTTCTGAACAGATGAGCCCAGCCTACGAGAGGTATTTGAAGCCACTTCTTCACAACAAGCTATCAAAATTATGAAGACCATGATCTAAGCGAAGGCCACACATTTCCTCCTGTGCTTTGTGCAGCAGTACATTTATGAAGCATCAGTAATGACTAATCAGAATTAATAATCAGTCGCTTACTCGCAGTTGCAACAAGTACGAAGCAAGACTCTTAGCCAGGCATTTGCATTTAGTCAGACACAAGCCAAACTGCTGAGTGCTGCCCACTGCCATGAGGCAGTCTAGTCAAAAATAGACCAGGGTTCACTCTTTTCTAACCTGAAGACTCCTGATAGCATCAGAATTATGCCATTTAGCTTTCTTATTTTTTTTTTCCTAAATCCACTAAATGACAAGGAAAAAAACAAACCCACATTATGAGCTCTCTCTCAGTATGTTAGAGCTGTACAATGCCTTCAAAAAAAAACCCAAAAAAACCCAAAACCAACAAACAAAAAAACACCAACCAACGTTACTGAAAACAAAACCAAGGAAGGTATAAAAAATACGATCCTTAGTTTCTTAGAACAACATGTTCTGTTAGATCAAGAAGTATATTAGATAAAGTGCATCTGTTTGAACAATTAAAATACCTCTCAACTTGCCCAGCAGTGGAGTGTTCCTGGCTAATGAAGATTCAGACAAAGCTGATGTCAAATTCAGTCTGCAGAATTTACTTTCTCATTAACAGAGCCACTCACACTGTCTTTCTATAAATCTTGGACTCCAATAAAGTGTATTATGTGGAATACTGCTTCTCTAATTATTATACTTCATAATTATGGAAAGGGCAGGCTGATCCAGGCCAGTCATTAATTTGCTAGTAAATGAATTGTTGCAAAGAACATCTTGTGATTATAATTCAATGCCAGTTAACACAGATATTTCTTACCATGTACTGCAGGAAAAAACCAAACACTTTTTCTGAATTTCATCAGTTCAGCTTTTCCTTCCCCCCCTTACAGGAAGAAAAAAATTCTTCCTGCCTCCAATTACAAAACCCCTGCAATGTATGAAGAGGGGGAGACAAAACATGACAGAGAAATACACCTGAGACCAGGCCTTTTGAGTGACAGATCAGATGCAAAGCTCCTGCCTTCAGGAACCAGCAACTACCACAGAAATCCAGATGCCCTCTGACATCCCCAAAGAGCTGTGGTCCACACAGCCCAGCCAGCAAGGCACTTGCAGTAAGGAACACTTGTGACAAGGACTGCATGGGAGAACAGGATCTGTTCCTCAAAACAGGAATCAGCTCCCTTGCTCCCAACAGCGTTCAAGTGAGAGCACAACCAGAAATTCTATTAATAGCTAAGACAAAGTGCCAAAGATAAGCAGAAATGGCTATCTGATATCTATTAAAACCTCAAAATGAGTACTTTTACTTGAACATCATCAGAAACAGCATTCTACAGTTAAAATTATATATATATATATATATAAGTTACTAGATCACTGACAAACCAGACAACACTACTTAGCAGCCACAGGTACTTAGGCTTTGCCTTCCCTCCACCCCATTCTTCCAGCCCATACAAATATTTGCTATCTTTCTGTTAGTCATAATGCAGTTTCAAAACACAAGCTTCTTCTCTAGTCAAACCAACTGATTAATATAAAAAGGAACAAAACACATCAGTAATGGAGCAAAATGGAGCCCTACCACAGCACCCAAACTACTCTGCAGCACAGGAGAGAAAAAAAAAGTTTGGGTTGGTATTTTGGTTGGTTTGTTTTGGTTGTTTTTGGTTTGGTTTTTTTTTTAAATCTTAGAGTTCTAGAAGACAAAAAAGAAAATACAAAACAGTATTCTGTATTTCACATTTTTATTAGCTTCTTGCTGGCAGGCATTACACTTGGGAATAATATTGCACCAGGCATTAAAAATATGAATTCTACCACAGGGACACTTTGCATTTAGAATCCAATATAAATATTTCTAATCATATTTCCATGGCTACAGATAATATTTGGTTGTTTGATTTATATGCATAGAAAGAAACAGTTGTCATAACTGTAAGAAACTGTACTTATCAAGTACTTTTAAAGGATGGGATTTGTTTTCCTAGAATATTACAACACTGTTTATTGATTTAGAAACTAAATTAGTCTACATGATAGCAGCTTTTCCCCAACTGCAGTTTAAATTCTTTTTGTTCCTTGCTCCCAGTGTCATAGCATTAGATGGATTAGAAACCGTTTAAATGGAGGTAATTTTAGCACTTTAAGTTGTGTCAGAGAATTGTGTTAAGGACACAAAATACCCCATTGTACTAACCCTTCAGACTCCCTCTTTCAAACAAAAAGGTGTCTTGACCGAACAGGCACATGCACGGGTTTTTTTTTTCTGAACAGGACAAAAGGACAGAGCTGCTGGAGAACGAAACTCCTCCAGTCCTTGCTGATAAACAATAAATAGTCGTATAAAAAAAAAAAGCCCACATTGTTGCTTTAATCAAAATCCAGACTCTCTTGGCTTTACTGTCAATTCAATTAAGTTGCTAATCACTGAAGTGGCTCCTGCGGAGCCAGAATCAGTCGTCTGTTTTCCGTGCCAGCCTGCAGAAAGTCCAGTTGTGCTCCACTGTGTTCTCATTGGCCCGCTCGCTCATGTGATGAACTCTGGTGTTCCTGATGGTGAAGCCTTGCTTTGTGATGTACTCCATCAGATGGACCCTGAGCGACACTTCCTGGTGGTAGTCGCACGGCCCAAAAGTGAAGGAAACCTGGCAGTCCCTGGTGTCCATCATGTGCTTGTTCCACTTGGTGAAGTGGTTTGAGATGCCTTCCAGCAACGCGTGGACTTTGGTCGTGATGGTGAGCTGCGTGATGATCACAGCCACCGGGTTGGAGTACTTGGAAAGCTTCCTGGTGCTGGACAGCTCCACCACCTCCTCAAAGGTATCCACGGGATACAGCGGCTTGGGGTCATTGAGACACTGGATCAGCGGCTCGATCTGGTAGAAGTCTGCTTCCTTCCGAAGCAGGTCGAACTCCTTGAAGTCCAGGGGCAAAGTGAGCTCTGAAGTCCTTAAAAAGTTAAGAACATAACGGAAAAGTGGTCCATCTCTGTCAATAAAGTAATTGCCCTGAGAGTCCCTGGCAGTGGGGAAGTCTCCCCTGAACATGGCCCCAAGCATTGAGTCGGGATATCTGGTGAGAGTTGTGAGGGATGTCGTGTACATGTGTCCACCCACATTTAGCGTGACTGGATCAGTCATCTAGAAAGAGAGAAATGGCAGAGTTTATCAAGCCACCGTGAGAAGACTCCATCCCCTCGCTGACACACATGGAAAACACTGTCTGAAAACTGCTGGCTCTGGAGAGAATCACACCTCTCCCATTCACAGCCTCTCGGCAGTGGTTAAACCCAAACAAGTCCAGGCCACCTAGCTCCACGGCACAACTGGCAACTAAACAGGATGGCACTTAACATTCAGAACAGACATTTCCAGAACGCTTTAGAAAGCTTCACAACAGAGCTACTGTCAACAAAGCAAGTTCTGCATTTGGGCAACAAGGTTTTTTCCTATTCTACAGATGGGAAAATGAGAACAGGGAGATTTCCTGAAGAACAAGTTAGTCCAAATGAGGCCCACCAGTGTTCCTTACTTTCACAATCTGTCTCTCATTCTGGAACACACATACACCCCCCAACAGCAACAAAAAAGAAGAAAAAAAATCAGCTGAGCAAGCCTTAAGCCTTCTCCTCTCCCTCAAAAGAGGATGACAGTGCAAGTTTAGACACAGGAACAAGAGCAAATAATCCATGCTCTGGTTAAGAGGCATCATAAAGCACACAAGCAAAAAAGAACTTTCAGCTTCCAGTTCTAAAAAGAAATATTTATTAGCAAATTAGCATGCTGCGTAGACGAGAAGGACAGAGCATAAACCAGTCTGCATCAGCTTCCAGATAGCACATGAGGAAGCAAGAGAAAAAGGAACATAAATCCCATCTGGCCACCAATCCTAACAACCAGGACTGCGGCCAGCCAGAGAAAAGAGACATATGCACAGCAGCAGAATGTTTAGAGAAAGAGAAAAGGAGAAAAATAAGATGTGTTTGTCTAGTTTGAGACAGGATTTATCATGAAAAATATTTTTCTCCACAACTAAAATGACCAAGTCTTTAAAATTATCTGCAGGAAGCACAAACTATTTTCAGCCTTTGTGTGTTAGCAGAACGGTACCAGTGAGCCTCAGGTGTCAGCCAAGTACTCACTGACTGCACCTATGAAATATGAATCTCTCCCCACAAACAGCCACGTGAGGTGAAGCACTCCAGAGAATGTCAGCAAGCTGCTGTAACATGCAGTTTTCCTTCTCACATGACTGGTGCTCTGGGTCCACACGAGGCAGGTGTGGGAGGACTGTGAGTGCAGGACCTGGAGGGCCCAGCTGTGCCGCGAGCGCGGGCCGGGCTCACTCACCATATATCCCCAGTCTCCATTATCCATCTGCTCAGCCGCTCGCACCCCGCCGGCCCGACTTCGACAGGAGGCTGCTGAGAGGGCACGTGATTCACCTCCAGTTATCACCCTGCAGGGAAAGGCACACACAAAACAAAGAGCAAAACATGGCAGACCGTCAGTACCTACAAGAACAACCGAGGGGAACGCTTCCTAATCAAAGGCAGGCTCTCTGCCAGGGCAGTGTGCAGCTACACAGCCACACCGGCTGAAGAACCTACAAACAGGCTCTTCCCCACTCCCTTCACGCTGCCCACAGGGTGGGGAATTGCTCCACGGGCTGCCTGACCATCCCAGGTCTGTGAAGTAACAAGCAGCGTGCCTCCGAGGACAACGCACGCTCACAGATGGACTGCCTTGCACCTGGGCAGCTGCGAGGGCTCTGAAACACAGGTGTCCTTTTCCCAGGTAAGAACAGTTTATTCAGCCACCACTGAGGTCATACGTGTGATCCATTAATTTTAGTTAAAATTCCCATGCTCCACTTTCAAACTGCACAGAAGAGCAAATCAAGCATGAAAGTCAGTGGACAGGAAGAAGTAAAAAAAGCTCACTGCAGAATTAATAATTCAGTAGTGGAAAACTGCAACTGATAGCAAGAACATTAATCTACAGACAGAGAGCATGAATGGACTTCACAGACACACACTCGGAAGAAATCTCTTCAGGGACAAGCCAGAGGACATCAAACATTTTCAATAACACTCCAACAAAAGCAATTTGAGAAGTGGTTCATGCCATAACTTCCCAGAAGATAACTTCCCTGAACTGCTGACTTGCGTAACAAGGGACATTCTCCACACTAGCACGGCAAGAGAGAAAGCCACAGCCTGGGTCATGCAACCCAGAGGGCTGAGGGGGGAAGTGAATGACCCCGGACTCCAGTGGAGACCTTCCAAAGGTGGCCTGTGGACCATGTCAAACCATGCATGGATAGGGAAGCCAGTAGTCAGTAAGCCTTTATCCCTACCCAGAGCCTGGCTGTCTGCTAGAATTGCTGAAAATTTAGGTCAGGCTGTTTTAAGTAGGGTACAGCTTCTCAGCTTTGTTTATTTTTACATCTTAGAGACCACACTGTTATCAAGACTTCTGCTCCCATCCTCTTTACTAGCAAACTTCACCACACAGTCACCCAGCTGAATGCAGCCAAGACTTAGCCGAGAGCCCTGCATTCCAGAACAAATGAAAGTTCACAGTTAATTCCCAACCAAGAAGATTATTTGCCCTTCTCATGCCTCACAAACGAGGCTGGTCCCATTCCCCACAGAATGGGGAAGCACATCCCACCTCTCTGGGCTCTGCTACCCCACAGCCTGGGCACAACAGTGTCCAGCAGGTCAGGCCTCCGGGGGCTGGCAGCACAAGCACAGCCTCAGCTGCATCTCAGGTGCGTGGAAGAGTGGAAAAAACAAAATCAGTGTATGAAAATTGTGAGGTCAGACAACAGAAGACTAAGGAATACTAAGATACAGAACTAGTCATACCAGGATCCTGCTTTTACAAATGAGAGATGGAGGATGGAGCATGCCTCAGGAAAGCACATTAAAGCACATGCCCCTGACAGCAGACAAACCTGGAACACCAGCTCTTTTGCCAACCTCTGTAACTAGTTTTTTTAACTGCTCACAAATCAAGAAGCAAATCCATTCAGGTTTTCTTTATCTGGAATTGTCATTCAACTACAGCTCATTAACTTTTATCAATGTCCCAGACATTTTAAATTCCAGCCTTTATAGGTGTTATTTTGGTCAAATATAACACCAGTATAACATGGAGATGCATTAAAACTGCAGGAGAGACTGATGCAGGTTTCTGATGTTTAAGGTAAACATTAACTTGAAAATGAATGATGCAGCCAGTCAGAAACTTCAGCAGTCATGATGAGAGAAGAGATCTGGCACCTACCTAAAATTAACTGGAATCATACATTCAGAATATTTCAAAGACAAACAGTTGTACACCAGTTATTTAAACTGGTGGACAGACACAATGTTACTTTGGTCAGCCTCTAAATCCAGGCTACAGACAAATCAAGATGTTAGCAGGGAAAGAAACAGATGACACTGCCTGTCTGTACGAGGGCACGAACTAAACTTTGATCACAGCACTGCTAGGTAACACCAGAGTAAATAATTCATGAGCACAGTTAGCTGAAAGAAACCCAGCCCTCAACATGCAAGTGGCATCAAGAAGTCTCACTAACCTTTGTGCGAGGACCCAGAACCAGTAGAAACACACAGCCCTCCCTGGCGAAGCCCCTGCTGGAGGGGGATGCGCAGCGCAAAGAAAGGTACAGCCCGCGGCAAGGGCCAGCAAGCCCGGCCACAAGGGTGGGACGTTCCTGGTGCACGGCCTTTCTGCCGTGCCTCCAGTCTGTCCCGAATGGAACAGAGCTGCACGGCTGGGGGCGGGCAGACGCTCGGGCCACCCCCAGCCCGGCCGGGCAGCCTGGAGCCAGCTCCCATCCCTGTGTGACACAGGGGAGCCAACGTGGGGACTCCAGGCCGGGCAGCAGAGAGCAGCCGAGGCGCGGCCGCGGGCCGGGGCAGCCTGCCCTTAATAACCAACAGAAAGGCTTGCTGAAGATGAAATTCAGCCAGCCTGCTGACACCATTTAATCCAAGCAGGACGTCACTCTCTGGTGAGAGCAGAAGCACACCAACTGTGTCAAAGCACAGCCCTGCTTTCGTTAAGCTGCTTCTGGGAGCGGGGAGAAGAGACACAGCACTAACATGGTCATTGCAGCTGCTGCTGTAGCCCAGCACCAAGCACATCCAGAACTAGAAAAGCACAACAGGAGGCGAGTACCTTTGGAAAAAAAAGCACTCAAGCCCTCATTTTGTACCTAACAGAGCAAACAGAATATTGCTGCATTTGATAAAACGCTCGCTCTTATCCCATCTCTCACAACTCAGAGGGGATTACCAGGCTAGTTACCAGAAACACCACTGCAACAGGCAGTCCCACTAACTGCAGCAGGGCTTCTCCCAGAACAGAGCTGCTAAAATGCAACCATTTTGCCAGCCGAAATTCAGAGACAGCTGCACCTCTTCATCTGTGAGCACACACAGCCGGGGGGCTCAGGACAGGCCGTGGGATGCCAGCAGCACTGCAAAGCACTTGGTCAAGGCCACAGGCTGCATGCTGCACTTGGAGAGAACCACCACACTGGTGTCACACGTGTGTACTTGAAGGAGAAGCAGAAATACACCTAACAGTCAAACATCAACAGCACACACCCACCTGATTGATCTGAATGCTTTTCATCCAGTTTTTCCAACAAAAGAATTAAAGGATTTACTTGTGCCACTAGTCTTTAATGGACAGTTTGGCATCAGTATCACAAGACAAGCTGTTTAACCTCTACAGTTACCTTAGATTTCTAGGCCAAACCATAGTTGACAGGAATTGTACCAAGAGCAGCTTTAAAAAGAGCAAGGCCAGGTCCCCACGTGTACAGTCAATGCACTCGCTGTGCCGAGCTCCCTGCCTCACATCTCCAAAGATGAGAACAGGCTCAGCACAGTGACACTGCACATGGGCAGCCTCCCAACTGCCCAGCCAGGCCTAACGTTTGAAAGGCAGGTTTTCATTACAAACCATTGTCAGTGACTCACCTGAACTGACAAAGACAGAGCCAGCACCAGCCATGGGCAGAGCCAGCACCAGCCATGGCTGCACTCCCCAAACCGCAGTGTGAGCCCCAGGGCCCCAGCATTGCGCTGCCCCCACCAAGGGAGTGAGCAGGAGGCAAGCTCCTCAAACAGCCAGTTACCCACCCTTCTGGGCAGTCAGCACTTCAGCCCCACTGAAGACAGCATCCATCACCTTCTACACAAGCAAGCTTACAATGGCTAACACAGTTTATTACAAATTAACTTCATTCTTGCTTTACTTTAGCTGCTCTTTACTAACACTTAGCCTTCACCTAAGGGAGGAGGGGAAAAGTGCTCACACCAGCCACTCAGCATTTTCACTCTTTTATGTCTAATTGCTTCAGTATAAATTCCAAGCTCCTGAAGTTTCCTTCCTTCCCCTGAGGAGCTCTACGGTATTCTAGTTCAAGTCCACGTCCCAGACTTCTATTTTAATTGCTACTTGTCTGAAGAGCTCACCTCACGACACCACTTTGGCCCTGCTCTCACTTGTATCTAGCCTGGTGTGGCTGGCCCTGCGCTGCTGAAGCAACCTGAGGCACCCAGGCCTCCAGCACCCGTGGCAACAGTTGGGTTTTACCGGCATATTTTGCTTCTGTGAAGTTAATCGGTAGCTGTCTGTATGTGGAAACAAGTCTCCAAGCAGTCTTGGAAGAAAGCAGGTGTCAGAAGCAGGGAGACTCCCCATACACACCAGCGGGGCTCAGCCCATGCATGGCCCAAGGAGCGACAGCAGCAGAGGGGCAGGAATCCTTCCTGCCAGCCCAGGCCTGCAGCAGGAGCTGGGAAGTGCCGGTTTCCATGGCAGAAGAGCCGGGGAGCTCATAGCAGAACTCTTCCCAGGATCACAATGATTCAGCAAAGATGCTGGAAATGAACTCGGGCATTTTGGCTCCCCGTCCTGCAAGTGACCCAAGAGCCCACACCCCCACCCCAAAGCAGCGTCCCGGCTCTGCCTCCCCTCCCCGGTGGGGTAGGAGGACCCGCTCCCCGCCCAACACGGGGCAATGACCCCACAGCCCGAACCCTCCAAGGCAGACAGCACCGCCGGGCAGCCCGGC
>NW_008598151.1:0-6683 GCF_000691845.1 Merops nubicus
GTTGCTCGCCCCTCATCTATTAATGTCCCCAAAGAGGATTCAACCAGCAACAAGAGGACAGAATTAGCCATGGAATTTCTTTTCCTCTGCATGTCAAGCCCAATCTGTTGGACACTGCCTTTGTAGGGAAGACTGAATTTCCAAGGAATACAGCCTGACCAGCTGTTTGACCAGGAATTATGTAAATATTGATACATATGTGTATGTTTTCCCTGTGAATTCCATGCATTTCTGCCCTCTAATTTGATCAGCAACATTGAATAAATAATAAATTGAAGATGTTTTGTATCTAATTAGTTTCTCCTTTGGGTAACAGAAGCTCATTTGAACAGGTGTGGTTTCCTACTATGTATGCATGCAGTATCATGCTCGTCATGCTGGAAGCCTCTAATCACCAATGTTTTACAATTAATGAGCAAGAGTCAAACAAAGATGAATCCAGACAAAAATCATTTATCCTTTTCCTAAATTTGGATTTAATGTGTCTTAATCTGATCTCATATACAATAACATATGCCACTGGATAGAAGACCTGATTCTTACCACGTTGTCACCAAGTTATGTCTATAAATGAAATTCCAGTCTTAAAATTCATGATATATTATAATGTGTGGGCACTAAGATCCTCATTTCCTTTCCCATTTAAAGTCCCTACGTGAAAAAGAATATAGGATGGGGAATCTGTTGTTACCCTGCCCTACTAAATCTACTGTTCATTCACTATTACTTGACTCAGATATCCTTATACTTCCAATTGTTATTGATTTTTTATACAATCTGTTTAAGGAAAAAAAAAAATCTAACAATGCCTGTTAGATATATATATACCCAGACAGTTATTCATTGGTGTTTCTGGAATTATAAATTAAAAAAAAGACACTTTCAGAATGTTAAGTAGAGCAAAATTATAATCATAGACTCTTAGAATGCTAGAATGGTTTGGGCTGGAAGGGACCTTAAAGATCCTCTAGTTCTAATGCCCCTGTCATGGGCAGGGACACCTTCCTATAGATCAGGTTGTACAAGGCCCCATCCAACCTGGTCTTGAACACTTCTAGTAATGGAATATCCATAACTTATACAAGCCCTTGTAAAAACTCCCTCCCCAGCTTTCTGAAGTACTAAGGCCTGAACAATAGGCCTTGAACCAAGACTGACCTCTAGATGAACCTCACAACCAAACGTTATATATGGTATCCAATTATTAGTGAAATATGTATGCTTATTAGCAAAATATGCCCTATTATTAGTGAAATATGTATGCTTATTAACAAAATATGTCCAATTATTAGTGAGATATATACTGTAAATAAGAAGTTGCATGAATATATTTGTTTTTCCTTGTTTAGGAGCATGTTGTCAAGTCCATGAAGCCAGATGCATAGCCTTGTTTGGAAGTATGTGGTCAGAGCCAAGTAGATAAAGAAACTCCCTTGGTTCCTCCGTGAGCCCTGGTCAGGCTATTGGTGGAATGCAAAAAAAGAATGAAACCAGATGTTTCCACACCTGAAGTTATATCAGCTTGTTTGTTCAACTATATGAAATCCAGACCCTCTTGCCGTGACTTTGAAGACCTCACCTATGGATAGACACATTGTGTAGGACCTCCCAGCTGCAGGGAAATGTCCTCCAAATCCTCACTGTAACTAGGGCTTCAACAATTGTGGATCTGGATGATGGTAATGTATTAAGGCAACTGGTGATATATCTCTCTTAATCACTATGACTCCTTCTGTATAGTAATGACTAGATGCGTTGCCTTTTTTTTCCCATGTATTGCTTATTTTCTGTGTTTCCCTTGAAACACACAGTAAAATAAGCGTGTTCTTTCCAGTCTGGCATCTGGGTTTTATTACTATCCTTGATCAGCAAAACACTTCCTTGTCAGCCCCCTTCAGATACTGGAAGGCTGCAATAGGATCTCCCTGGAACCTTCACTTCTGCAGGCTGAACAAACTCAACTCTCTCAGCCTGTCCTTGTAGGAGAGGTGTTCCAGCCTTCTGGTCATCTTTGTGGCCCTGCTCTGGACCTGCTCCAACAGGTTCATGTCCTTCTGCTGGGGGCTCTGGAGAGAGGCACAGTACTCCAGGTAGAGACTCATGAGAGCATAGTAGAAGGAGAGAATCACCTCCCCCAAAGTGATTATGATAATAATAATAGCAAAAAAAAAAAATAGAATCTACCCTCCTATTGTTCTAAGGGCTATAATTTCCTACATTTAAGAAGCACTTATAAGTATTTTTTCCAAAATAATTGAGATTGCAAATAACTCTATATTCCCAATTTGTGATCTCAGGAGAGGGAAAAAGCAAAATGGTTCCTGGCTTCAGACTAAGTCTTTGGAAGTGCAAATGACTGAAACAGATGAGACCTGTAAGCAGCTTATCACTTTATGTTGTACAGCTAATGGCTAGAGGAAAAAGTAATGCAGAGAGCTTTTCCTACAGTTCTGTACAAAAGTAAGAAGTTGCACAACACTTTATGTTGACTACTTTCAGTAGGGTGTCTTTAAATTATGACAAAGTTCATTTTGTTAGCCTTTAAATAGCCTGTCTTAGGACAGTTTGGTTTTGACTAGCAACAATATATGATCTGTCTTGCCAGGGCATTCAATTTCTCCTCAAATTAATTTAAATCTTCCCTTGTAATTTAAATTTTTTATTTGTCATTGTCAACGTAACATCAATTATTTCTGGCTCTGCCCTCAATTTGGCTGCAAGAATTAGTCTCTTGGTACTCTTTAAAATCTTGTTAGGAATTTTAGGAAAGGATATTGGAGCAATCTAATGATAATTATTTTTGTCATTGTCAGCTTGAGTAATCATGTAGCCTTTGTAATGGAGTCTGATAATAGTGCTATATTCTACAGGAATATGAGTTCTATAAACTAAAATTATAAAATGTGAATCAGTTAAGAGTCTCTAAATAAGTATAGGATCTGAATTAAGGTACGTGGAAGCTCTACTTTGTAGCAGCAGAGTTAATTTTCATATCTTTGTTTTGTATCTCATGAATATCAGAAACTAATCTATTTTTTTTCATTATTTCTTGCCTAGATTGAATAGTCTTCATAATTTGCCTTCTTTATCAGAAGTTCTCATACCATAGTTCCATAACTATTTATCAAGTATTCTGATAATGGCAATACTCACTCTTGCCCTCACTTCAAACTCTGTATTGATAATGGACACATTCCCTTCAAATGTGGCCCTACTTCTACCAGGTACCTTTTTCTGAGTATGGACATGACCATAGGTGCTCACAATAAATTAGGAGAAGAACTATTACACGTCTACAGGACAAAGTTTGCCCTCATCAAAAAATCTCAGACGTATAACAAAATGCAGCCTGTTATGGATATCATTTGTACTGATACCCATACTAAAGAAAAGTTCAGTGATTTCATTCTTTGCTCTACAAGACCTATTTTTATTAAAAATAGTTGAAACTAATGTATTCCTTGCCAACATGGCCCACAATCTGTCAGCAAATGCAATTCTCCCATGAACCCCACACGTTTCCAATGTTACAGGACGCAGTTCCTGTAGTAAACAAGGTCACTGGTTCTTGATAAACAGTTTTTCAGCCCTGAATTATCCTAATTTAATCAATGAATTTATAAATGAATCTCTTTTTTTTTCCTTTTTGTAAAAGAAAGATTTAGATGGGAAGGAGAAGAAGGTAGTAAAACATGAACTAAAATTCTGTATGTGTCCTCAGGTGCAGATGTGCTTACCACAGCTCAAAATTTCTCACAGGGTTTTCAGTTTAACCAATGGAAACACCAAAATGGCTCAGTGTAATAATTTAGGATCTATCCAAGCTGAGGACTTGAAGAGTCATGCTCTTGTGGCACTGTTACATGAAGAGACATTTAAATCTTTTGGTGGCAGGATTAGGTCCCAGTTGCACCTCTTCTCAATTTTTCTCACAGATCCCTTCCAGTATGCGTGGATGGCATAACTACAAGAGAATTTAGTGTTCTTTTTTTCACTTTTCTGTTTTGCTTTTCTGATTTGACAGAGGAATTTTCTGCCCTGTGGGTGTATGTATGTATAGCCAGTTCAGAGCAGAGCAGAGAAACTTCAGAGGAGGAATGAACAGGGGCAGGATTTCAGTGTCTCTGTGTCTGACCACCTTCCTCCAGAGGCTGGCACAAATCCAATGTGATTTACATTCTCTGTGTATATCTTCTTTTTACACAGAAAGAAGTGCTGCTAACTCAAACTAAACTGAAATTAAAACAAGTACTACAATTCTCATTTGAATACCTAAATGTTAGAGGATAAGCAGGAGTGCTTTACCCCAAGATATACTCTTTCGGGACTTTTAAGCAGATTTTCTCCCTGATGAGCTGTAGTCAGAAAATGTACTTAATAAAAACCCTTGTGCAATAATGCAGCTATTTAGAAAAAAAGTTAACTCTTCATCTGATCATTTGTGCACCTCAAATAAAGAGAGAAGGAAAAGAGACACTAGTAGTATTCAGAAAACAAATTATGTAGGCTAGGACTGTATTTAAGATATTTAGATATTTAAGACACAAAGGCAAAAATAACTTGACGGATAACTTAAAGGCAAGGAAGTCTCCAGTAATATATCAAGAATATTCTTTGAGGGCAAAGATCATTAATGTAGCCCTGTAAGTCCAATGTTGCCATCACTTGTAACAGGTCATAGGATCAGGAATGAAGCTTGCCAAGCCTGGTCTGAAGCTACATTGGCCTATGTGGGGTTTTCTTTTAAACCACTTCTCTAACGACCAGATGGCTATTGCCTGATTAGTTTTATTTTTGTTTATATTTGTATAATTTTGTGGTGCAGTCACGTTTTTATATTTTTAGTAAAAAAACTGTTCTGCACAGAATGAAATTTTCTGCATAGCATGAAATACTTGTCTCTCTAGAGCAACAATGTAGTGTGGTGTGGTATGGCAGCAAAAGCCTTGAAAGTGGGGATACAGGTTGCAGTGTTAGGGAGTTAAACTGCAAAAGGATAGATGAGATGCACAGATGACACTGGAAACCTCAGAGGTGGAAACAATTCACCAGATGAACAAATAGAGATTGTGGAGTGGTGCAAAACTGGTTTTAAGTATAACAAAGAGAATGAAGAACAGGTACCTGACATACTTAAGAAAGACCCTATCTGCTAAATTGAGATGTAACACGGTGGTGCAGACCAGTGAAGAAAAAGAAACAAAGTATGGTAGAAAATGTTTTAAAACAGATCCAATGTATAAATATCTCCTCCTCTAAAAACAAGAGGAAGAAACTGTTAACATTAAGCTCTTCCCATGGAGGGGCTTAGGAAATGGGCAGCTTGGCAATGTATAAATTGCATCTCCTCCTCTAAAAACAGGAGGAAGGAAATGTTAACATTAAGCTCTTCCCTTGGAGGGGCTTAGGAAATGGGCAGCTTGCTGTAAGCCTTTCTCCCTGTGTCCAGCCTTTGAGCCCACTCAGAAAGACTAGCAGTGCAAGTGTAAAAGCAGAGAAAGGGGTATATACTAGGAGTGGTGACTGTCACAATGGTATTATTAGTGAGACTTCCCACAATACTATTCTTTTCTTTATTTTCTTTTTCAGTAATGGTAGGATCTGGACTAATAACTCTATAATTAGACTGTTAAGATGTCAATGTCACTAACAATACATCTCACTTAGCTCTACCTACTAGATGTGTCGTTGTTGCTTCAAAGGAGACTTTGAATGTAATTCTAGTAAAGTCTGAGTCAATGTTAATACATGCGATTAATCTTTAACAGTGCAACAGGTAGGTTAAAATATTTGATAAATTAGTGGGATCTCTGATTCTTGAAAGTTGCTAATATGAAAGGTTAATAACAAGAGATCCTTTTTTAGAGTATTGCAGGGTATGTGGTATATCAGAATATGTCATGTTTATCAAAGGGAACTCCAGAACAGCTGTATTATATGATTTTCAGTATGCCTCTACAATGCATTATCTGTCCTGTTTAATTAATTCACCAAGACTGAACATTTAATTACCATGTTTTGAGCAGCTGAATACTATAGTAGTAATTGATAGCTCATTATCCTTAACATTAGTCCCATTTAACTGTCACTTCTTCCTTTTCTCTCAAAGACAAACAATAAAGCAGATAAGTTGATGCAATACCATGAGCAAAATATGTATTCTTGACAAAAGTGTATGAACATACAAACACCATCAGGAACAGAGCTGTATATCAGAATATGTCGTGTTTATCAAAGGGAACTCCAGAACAGCTGTATTATATGATTTTCAGTATGCCTCTACAATGCATTATCTGTCCTGTTTAATTAATTCACCAAGACTGAACATTTAATTACCATGTTTTGAGCAGCTGAATACTATAGTAGTAATTGATAGCTCATTATCCTTAACATTAGTCCCATTTAACTGTCACTTCTTCCTTTTCTCTCAAAGACAAACAATAAAGCAGATAAGTTGATGCAATACCATGAGCAAAATATGTATTCTTGACAAAAGTGTATGAACATACAAACACCATCAGGAACAGAGCTAAAAAAATAACATGAGACAGAATTACATATAAACAGGCTTGCAAGACAAGCTGGAGCACAGAAAGTTCCACCTCAACATAAGGAAGAACTTCTCTACTGTAAGGGTCACAGAGCACTGGAACAGGCTCCCCAGGGAGGTTGTGGAGTCTCCT
>NW_008598151.1:6760-34346 GCF_000691845.1 Merops nubicus
TGATGCTCTCTGGAGGTCCCTTCCAACCCCCAACATTCTGTGATTCTGTGAAAGTAAGCTTTTCACAGGTCGTGATTTTAAAACACAACTTACAGCCCACTGTGAGGTTCTTCAGGTTGTTTTTAGAAGATGAAAAGGAAATACAATGGTGCAGACAGAAAGAATAAGCCAGGACCATGTCTGAAATGCTCTACGCTGCTGTTTGCTTGGTTAGAGAACCAGAATATTTCACTACTTGATACACAGAATCATAGAATCATTTGGGTTGGAAGGGACCTTAAAAACCATGTAGTTTCAACTCCCCTGCCATGAACAGGAACACCATCCACTAGACCAAGTTGCTCAAAAGCCCCATCCAACCTGGTCTTGAACAGCTTCCCTGGGCAACCTGTTCCAGTGTCTTTGCACTCTCAGTAAAGAATTTCTTCCTTGCATCTGCTCTAATCTGCCCTCTCTCAGTTTAAAACTGTTACCTCTTGTCCTAATACTATACTCCCTCTCCAGCTTTTCTGTAGACCCCCTTCAAGTACTGGAAGCCTTATCATGTCCAGCCTGAACAAACCCAATTCTCATTCTGTCTTTATTGGGTGCTCTAGCCTCCTGTTCATCTTTGTAGCTCTCCTCTGGACTCGACGAAGCAGGTCCATGTTTTTCTTGCACTAGGGGCCCCAGAGCTAAACACAATACTGCAGGTTGGGGCGGTCTCATGAGAATAGAGTAGAAGTGGAGAATCACCTCCCTCAACCTGCTGATCATGTTTCTCTTTGTGGAGCCCAGGTTGTGATTGTTTTCTCTGGGCTGTAAGCACATGCTGCTGGCTCTTATTCTGTTTTTCATCCACCAGCACTCTCAAGCCTGTCAAGGTCCCTCTGGATGGCATCATTGCCCTCCAGCATGTCAACCGCACCACAGAGCTTGATGTTCTCAACAAAGCTGCTGAGGGTGAATTTGATCTCACTGTCCATGTTGCCAACAAAGATGTTAAACATCACCACTCCCAATATCAACTCTTGATGAATGCATATTGATCCCTGAGGAAATAATTTCTCTGTTGCTTGTTTTTCTAGGAGACAAACAATTCCAAGACCTGCAGGGTTCAGATCTGTTCAGCATTAAGTGCCCGTGGAGTGGGGATGCTGCTGTGGCCCACCACAGTATTTTTTTGAAAGGCTTTTAATATTAACTCTCAAAACAATGTGCAGAGGTAAATGGAGGTGTACCACCCACCTCTTTGGAAATTACCACCCTGAACGATTTGTGTTAGGATGGTGAGTTCTGAGAAGCATCCCACTCTTTTAACCTTTGCTATTAGTTTGTTGGTTTTTTTTTTAACCTTGATTAACATATTTAGATTTCCTGCTGTTGTTTCCTACTCACAGTTTCATACTATAAGGAACAAAGAGTTTGTTATAATTTGAAGTATTTAAAATATGGTTGACCAAACTAACAAACAACTGGGAGATGTTTTGGTCCTAAGTAGTGGGTTAACCTATACTTTGCTGAGGGGCTAATGTCTGTTTCTGGGGTTGTTGTGGTCTGAGGCTTGGAATGGGGGCGTGACCTTCCAGCAACTGGGGGGGACCCGGTTGTATTCCCTCCCCTTCCCACACACACTCTGATAAGAGGCAGGGAGTGGGTTCTAATTTCACTCCTGCCTTGGAGCTCGGAGAGGGAAGTTGTCCTTTCACTCCGTGGGACCCTGGAACCATTTCTGAGGGTTTTGTATATTTTATTTTTTGTACTTTTCCCCAAGTCTTTGTATATATTATTTTCCTTACCTCCCTTTTTCGTTTTCTGTTCCTTGTTAAACAATATACTTCATTTTTCTTCCAAAGTGTCTCTTTCTCTCTCTCGAGGGGGTGGGGGAGAGGTGAGTACATAGTTCTGTTCCGTGTGGGTCCTGCCCTGAACCCCTTTTTACACGGAACCAGGACAGGGGTTTATGTCTTGTTTCTGATGTCCATATCTCTTTAATTAATCTGTTTACACCTTTGCTAAATATCTTGTCTATGTTTGTGACATTCTTACTAAAAATAATATTCTTTTGTAATAATTTCAATCATCATATACATTTTCCTTTTAACACAGCTCTAAGGATCTCAAATGGGTTAACTAAGGCAAACTGCCTGTAGTTTTTCTGCCAACCACAATAAGGTGTACAGACTTCTTAGCCCTCAAGGAAAGAAAGAAGTGAAGAACGCTGTGACTAATGGAATTTAATAGATTTAGAGCTGACCTCAGTCTTTGCATTCTCTGTCATCTTGTCTTCTCCTAAGCCCTCATCTTACAGATGCTGCTCCTTGTTACATCTGTCACAGTGGGCTCCTGGCCCCTTCATAGCTGCTGTCACTGAAAGGACATGCTATTGAAAGTGTTGGGGGAGATTTCATCTCTCTGTTGCACAGCTCAGTGATTTAGTAGGTTCAGCAATGTGACGTGCTGAATCAGCTCTGCCACTGATGTTAGGAGTCTCTGACTACTTGGTGATTGTGTGTGGATTGGTTGAAAAGGTTATGCTGCAGGAAAGTAAAATGAGTGTAGTCAAGTACAGTAGAACCACTTAGAATGAAGTGGTGTGCAAATCCCAAACAGCCTTAATGCATTTCAATAAACTTTTTCATAAAGCTGCATAAAATGATGTTTCTAGAAAAACTTCCTTTCACATAGTAAATCCTTTAGAATGCATCAAATAATGTGTCTAGATAGTGTTAAATAATGGAGATTATTCCCTTCTCATCCTGGACAGAAGCAAAACCAGAGAAGAAAAACATGTCACCTGTTGCTGCAGATTCTCTCAGCTGAAAGTAAAAACAATTTAGGCTGACCATTTTGCATAGGCTTGCCTTGTACCACAAGTTATGCAGTAAAAACACTTAGAAACAAAACAATTTGATTTTTATTACTATGGGACCCTTTTCAAGGAATGAAGATTTCTAAGCAGGGTCAAGATCCACCCGACAATGAAGAGTAAAATCATCTTTGCCAGATGGCTCATCAACACAGCGAGGAGAGCTTTAAACTAAAAATAACAGTGAAGGGAGACCACAACCTTCAGTCCAGTTAGAAAACACTGAACCAGGTTGGCAAGCAAAGGCTGCAGGGTGATGTGAGCAAGACAGCCTTCATAATCAATAAAACAAAGCAGAAAAGGGCCCATCCCAAGTGTATTCACACAAATAACGGAGAACTAAGAGGAGAGCACTATGGAAGATTTCACACTTTTTTTTTCTGGGAAATAAGTATGAGCAGGTGCCCATCTCAAGTACCTGTGCACTAATGCATGCAGCATGGGAAACAAAAGGAGGAATTCAAAGTCTGTGTGCAGTTGCAGGGCTACAATCTCATTAGCAACATAGATACAGTGGAATAGCTCAGACAACTGGAGTGCATGGGTACAGGCACTTAAAGAAGGACTTGCTGGGGAAGGGAGGAGAGGGAGTTTTCCTTGATGTCAGGGAGAAACAGGAAAGCAAGAAGCTGTATTTAGAAACAGGAAAGGAGTCAGATGAAGACCTCCCAGGCTGGCAGCTGCAAATTTTTTTCAGTCAGCTGAAATACTTCCACCTTGCAGTGATCAGATAGGTTATGGGCATAAGGAAGTGCAGTAAAATGAGTATATTTGGAGGGTCAGTGGCTGTCTTCCTTTTCCCACCACTTCCTTCCACAGAAGGATCACATTGCTGCAGAGACAGTACTGTGATCTGCAACAGGAAATCTCTCCATCTAACTTGTGTCAGTTTGCCAATAAAAAGTTATTTCTGATTTTGGAATTAGAAAAGGGAGGGAGGTAAGGTGTTTTACTCTTTAATTTTTTGGTGAATAAATCATAAAAAAATCAAAACATCATGCTTGTCACACAACAAATAAAACTGGTCATAAGACAACTTATGTTACCCATATCTAGTTCAGTTCTTTTTCAAGGCTTTGGGATTATCTCATATAGATAAATGTCATAAGTGAAGGATAATATTTAGAAACACCATTTAGATCTTAAAAGAAAGCAGAAGATAATTGTGGTGGATTGACTTTGGTGGGCCACTGAAACCCAAACAGCCTGTCTCACTCCCCCTCCACAACAGGACAGGGCAAGAAAATGAGACAGAAAAGCTCATGGATCAAGATAAAGACAGTGACACAACCCAACAATTACCATCATAGGCAAAACAGATTCTGCTAGGAAAAAAATATTTTCAGTTACTCCTAATTAAAATAGATTTGGATAGTGAGAAACAAAACCCAAAACTAAAATGCCTCCAAACACACATTTTCTGAGGGTCAATATCACAATTTTATTATCTCCTCTACCCTCTCCCTATCCTCAAGTTGTGCAAGAGGGAGGGGGAATGAGGAGTTATAGTTGGTCTATAACTGTTTTTCAATGGAATTTTGCCCTATCTTAACTATATTTTCCCAGAGGTGCCACCACCTTGGCTGAGGGGCTCAGCTGTGAAGTCTCTCTGCCACTTTAAAGAAAAGGTAGTTAAAACTTTGAAACAAAGGTAATAACAGAATATTGGACAGTACCTGATTTGCAGACAGAATGCATTTACTGTGTAGACTTCAAGTCATGCCAGTCTCTGGAGATGCATATGATCACCACCAAAATGAAGGTTGCAGGGGTTTTTAATTGCTTGTTTTCAGTGCACAGAGGTTGTGTTTCAGATTATGAATTTTAAGTTGTCCATTCTTCCTTTGTTTCCTTATTATATGCATATCCACGAGGACAGTACCCAGTCAAATTGAGTTTAGAAGTTGCAGTAATACCTCTTGAATTACATATCCTAAATTTAAGTTCCATGAGTGCAGAAAGAGGATCCTGCCTGTTGCCTTTTAGGTTCAGCACAGATCTCTATTGACCTGTTTTAGGTGAACTAGTATGCTTTTTCTTTCTGTAGTCTTCAAGAAACTTTTCTATGGACTGCAACATTGTTGAGAGCAAGTTCTATGTCCCAGGTAGTGTTTTCTGCCATAAGTAAATTTAACCTTAATAATAAGTAGTAATGTCCTAAAATAATGAAGCTTTTTATTCTGGGGATCTGAAAATAGGAAATTTTCCAACCATTGCTTCGTGTGGGGTGTGGTATGCCAAAAGACAGGGTAGTAATTTTATTTGAATCATTAAAAAACAACAAATGAGACAGAAATGAATGTGATAACTAAAACATGACGTTTTCAGAGACAGACTACATTCCACATGTGTCTGGAAGTTAGTATCATTCTCTATGCTTCAACTGTCTTTCCTGTCCTTCAAAGCTCAGAGATTTCCCATGGACACAGGTTGGTCTTACCATTGGAGAAGGCTTCCTAACTGCTGAATACAGAAAAATTATAACATTTTTTTAAAAAATGCAGAGGTGAAAACCTGTCCCAAATAAAGTCAAATTGCAACTCTGAAAGCTGTAGTATTTCAAATACAGCATCCAGAATTTTTTATGCTCTTACCTTCATGTTCCAATAGGATATGTGAGATCTGCTATCTAAAGGATAAAGGTTCCTAAAAAGAGTCAGAGGATCATCAAATCCTTTAGGCTGGAGAAGACCTTTAAGAACATCAAGTCCAACCACAAAAATTATGTAAATACTTTGCTTATATAAAACTTAAAATTAAACTAGCAATGACATAATTTCTAAATCTTTTGGTTTGCTTTAAGCCTATTCTTAAACAAATCCCAAAAATAATGGGATAATTAAGTAAGTTGTAAGGTTAGGAATCAAAATTGTCTGCTTACTTCTTGGACAGCTTTGGTCAAATTTTTATAAAATTGCATTCCTAACACCTTATAATTCAGGTAAGTTACAAACAATAGAAAACAAATAATAAAAAGAACTTTACTGAATTTGGCTACATTTGGCTCCAGAAAACAAGGAATATAATTTAAGAATGTTTGTCAAAATTGAATGCCAAGTACTATTTGACTAGTTTAAAATCTGGTTGAGTGATAAAAAAAAATATTCTTCCAAGAAATATTTTGACAAATATTTTATTGACAGGATCAATATTAATGTACATCTGCTTCACCAAAACCAGCCAGTGTGTCGGGAAAAAAACCCAACACAGTAATTTGTAGGATCACAGCCTAAAAACACAGTGAAAACCTAAGTGAAGATTTGTATTCGTAAATATTTTATTTTCAACAAATCTGTTAATTTTCAGTTGTTCTGTAGATTCTATGAGACCAAGGCGCAGTAGCTCCAGACAGGAGACCTTTCATTATTTCAACATCTTTTCCCAGAGGTCAACACATTAGGGTGAAATACAAGCCAGCCATTGGTAAGGTCATTTGCAGTCTCCTTCAATCTTCTTTTTCTATTGCAAGCACAATGTTAAGAATAATGAAATTACTCTCTTCAGAAACAGTTAGTGGGAAATCCCAAATTTCACTGATAATGATATTGGAATAACCTAAAGTGTTGTCATTAAAATTCAGCCTATTATTCCAGATCAAAATGGAAACTTGACAAAAGAGTCTTTTAAGATAGATGATGACTTTCTATATTTTTATTGGGGCGATTCTCCAACAATCAGTACAATAGTCTTGCATAATTGTTAGCACTTAAATTCACATAGTAATTTCCCTCCCCCCTCCCCAATTTCTACTTTCAATCCTTTATTTGTCATTCTTGAAGAAAAAACAAGTAAGGTCGCTGCTCTATTCACTGCACACGTGAATACTGATGCATTTTAACAGCCTGTCTCAAAGAAATACAAAACTCTTGTTGTTTTTTTCTTGATATGCAAGAAATTATCTTCAATTTATAGGCAGGCTCCAAATTGCTCAAACCTAATTGTTACAAGTAGTGTAACATCAGTGTTGAAAAAACAGTGTCGATACAAATAAAAACATCAGGTATATAATTTTTTAATGTCTGTATGTTCCACTGGATTATTTCACACGTTCCCCTTAAAACCAGTCTTCCAATCAAGATGTTAGTCACTGACAGAAACTTGTAAAACTGGCATTAAAGTGATATGCTCTCTTTTCCATAGTTTTGACAATGAAAGATAAAACAGAAGTGTCAGTAAAATGTTCATTTGTTCCTCTGTGCACTCAAGACTATGTTACTGAAGTGAAATTATCATTTGATTTTAATTATGGAAAGAAGAATGTCTATTATTATTATTACAAAAGAAAGCCCTTAGGAAGAAACGTTTGAAGGGCAATGTTTTCAGTATTTGTAATATTTTTATTTCGGAGATATTTTTCTGCAGTAAAAGTCAGCAGACATAAACAAAAATCCATTCACTCTGAAGAAGAGTGCATCTGATTTTGCAATGTTGTGTATTCCTTGTGGAATATGACTCATTGTGCATAGATGAATTGGTCAGCATGCCAGAATGTTGCATTTCTCAAGAATATAGCTTAAAGGCAAGTCATCAGCAGCACTGTTTGATTTGTTGCTTGCCTAGACATGGAGTTAGAATCTATATTACTTCACATACAGTCTTAATATTCATATTTGCCCTCTCTGTAACTTCTTGAGTTTTACCTAAAAAGCTTGCCTAACAAGTATAATTTTCCACCTACATTTTCTGCTGACTAGAAATAATCAAGCAATATTATGTAGTTTCTCTGTGAGAAGTGAACTACTGTTGGTTCTCTAATAAAATCCCCATTTTAATGATGCCTCATGAGAGTTATCTGAAAAAATATATTATCCTCTTCCTACAACAGAAGAAGAGAATTTTATAATTATATGTATATTGACAGCTGTCATTATAAAGCTACAGATAACTTCAGGCATAAAATGATTTTTTAAATGTTATGTTATTCCTTTTTTCGTTGACTAGCTATGCAGAAAACTTAACTTAGGTACTCATTTTGTCATCTGTTACTCCTCTTTTACTTTAGCAGTATATGTGTATCCTCTATATATACACACCCATAGCTTACTTCCAATATACATTTCTCTCTTGACAAGATAAATTATTTATAGACACAATTTATTGCAAGATAGAAATATGTTGATACAAAATATGGAGAAACACCTTCTATTCAGGCAAAAGCAATATAGTACCCAGTGTTGTAATAAACTGCATTTTTTTTTCCTCAGGAAAGATATTTCATTGATTTATTTTTCACTTGTGCAGTGCAAGTTTTCCATAATTCAAGTCCTGATTATTATTTTTTATATCACAGCTTATGTTGCCAGAGGAGGAAATTAATTTTTCCCACTCGTAGATGGTGAGAGCTGTCCTTAAATGTGAGCAAAATGGCTGTACTTAACCGTGGGATAATCCAGCACTCGTGCTGAGTTAGCAAAGAGAAAAAGGGTATCTCTTCACACACCAACCTACCCGATGGCCTTCTCAAAAGGGAAATAAAAAATCACCTTATCTCAAAATCACCTGCTTGAGATTGACCTCCACATGTTAAATCCCTCTGCAGGCAGATCTTAACAGCCATTTATCTCTGACACATCCCTGGTGCCGACTTTCCCTGAGGGCAGAGAGACACATTTAGCGATATAGGACGTTATTTCCTGGGTAATTAGCAATCCCCTAAGCAAACTGTTTTAGCTTTCTCCCTCAGAGACCCTGGGGCACGGTGACCTGCTTCTCTGCCTCAGCAATTTCTACCCCTGGAGCCTTCCACCTCTGAGCCAATGACTGCCTTCCAGGAAAGCTCATCTCTTCCTAAGAAATTGCCCCTTGTGGGTGAATTGCCTATGATGCACTTCTCAATAGCATTTCTCACCTCCTGAAAGAAATCTTCTGTCCATTTTGGTTAATAAAAAGTGTTATTAATAACTACAGGTCATCAAAGCACTACTGCTCATCTGCAAAAGGACAGTTAAGAAATACAGCAAATATGATTATGTGACACATCGTATTCTGAAAATATAAAAATACTAAAATTGCATAGCTAAACTGTGTTTAAAGTTGCCAAGATGCTTAAATAAGATACTATCGTACACAGGATTTACATTTCTATATAAACATTTGATTTTGGTGAAGTTGGATCCATGCAGATTTTAAAGTGTATGAGAACCACCATCTCTAACATTTTGCTAATTTGACTTAAACTATCAGTCAGAAATAAAGGCAAACTAGTAATTGAATATTTTTTTTCGTGTTTAACTGAAAAGAAATAAAACAGACATGGAATAGAAGTAATACTTTTTCAACAGGCATAAAAATAACATTTACAACAAAACATCTTTGGAAAATAAACTGTAATTACTTAATTGCTGATCAGTGAAGCTTGGGTCAAAGATAAATTACAAGACATGAGAGGTAACACTAGAGAGGAGAGGATCATGTTCTGGTTGGACTCATATTCTGCCATGAAGGTGAATGTGCTGTAGAGGTAAAGCACTATTTACACCCCTCAATCTTATGTAGAAAACAAAAATGTGATCTAATTGCGTGTTTGGACTCAGTTGTGGAAGTTGGATAGTATTACATGGGGTACTTTATTACAGGTGACTGTCCTAACCCCAAAAAGTTAAAAAAAATCATCTGTTTTGTGTTTTTTTTTTATACTGCATGACTTAGAACCTAACTTCTGATGCCACCAAAGCAGGGTAGCACTGAGGTTTCATTGCAGTTCTCTTGATTCCACCTAGTCCAATGGTCACAACACATTTAGAAAGGGCAAACCATCTTTTTTAAATTATTACTTCTGGCCCAGTATGTTGCAGGGACTTGGCATTGATTAGCAATATTACAAGTTAAACACCAGTCTTCTGGGTGTGACGAGCTGAAACTCTCATGGCTGCCTTGTTTTAAAAAAAAAAGTCTGTTATTCACAGGAATTGAGATTCCACATATGGCAGTGAGTTGTGCAAAGTATAAGGACAGAGCATGAAACAGTCACTCATGAACGATGTTTCTCTACTTCTTTCTTTGTCTCACTCTTTATTTTCAAAGGAAATGTTAGTTTCATTGCCCTCAAGGTAATGGCTGAAAACCTTCTGCAGGTGTCTGTCTTGGAAAGGGTGTGTCCAGCCAGTCCTCTGCTATTCATCACCACCCTGGCACTGCAACTTACATCTTCAGGAGAAAAGCTGTACTGGAAACACAAGTCAAGAGGAGTAGAACACAGGGATCTTCAGGGGAGAGGAGCTTTTAGCATCCCTGCACTCTGCAAAAATCTTGCCTTTCGTTATTAAGTTGTATGAGTCTTCAGTCATTAAAAGTACATGTTTTTAAGGCTTGTCTTTTTAGTCCCATTCACAGCTTTCTGAAGTGAGAACCCTTATTGTGATTCAGACCTACTGCGGATTTCTTTTCATTCAAAAATTAATCTGAAGTCGAGTTTTTCAGTACCTAGACCTCTTGGAGGCTTCTCAAGTTCATGAACTGTTAATGGAAAAACTGGAAGCGAATATATTTTCAGAATATGAGTTTCAGGGCCTGTTATAGCTTCTCTTCTGTCTGCAGTCTTCAGCCTTATTTTGAGCCACACCAGACAGTCAAACAGTCTAAATAGCAAGTTAGACATGCCTATAAAAAAATTAGAAGGCCAGGAAAAACTTTTGTTTCATACAATGGCCTCCTTTGTGGAAGATCCAGAACAATACAACTGTGTAGCAACCATCTGCAGACACCATTTAGACATAAAAGTATGTAGTATAATATTTAATTAAAAGTGCAATATCAATCAGAAAAATACCAATTACCTAAATTGTTTGTACCAGCTTAATTTGGCTGCTGTATGCAAATGCATTATGATACAGGCCTAAATTGCAGAATAGCAAACTGTAATTTTCTCAGAACTTCCCCTACATTCATTGCACAGAATATTTGCTTCCTTAATGAGCAAATAGTCAATATTTTGTTTTCTCCTCTGTGTTTGTTTAGAAGTTTCATAGCCCATTTACTGTGCACTATCCAAACCCTGCTGACTGCAGAATTATGTTTGGATTCAGAAAAAGCTTCTTCCTGGGTTTGTTTCATAAACATTATTTCATCTTAAGAAGAGAAGGGACATTACCTGCTGTAGAAAGTTCAGTGCCAGTGACATTTGCCAGACCTAATCACGAACCCTTTCTCTCAGGTCCTGAAGTCCTGTGCATTGTTACACACATTTCAACCCCTGACAAGGAAAGTTGTGCAGGTTCTGCAGAGGGTAAAGGCATTACTCATGCAAAGTCAACCGTGGCAGAGGTTCAGCACGGTCATGGAACAAATGGTTCAGGAATTTCACAGAAAAGGGTTGACATGGACATATAAATCAGTGTTACCACAAAACACGCTGGGACAAGACATGAAATTCACAATGTTTGTAACAGTATCATCCAACTTTCGAGGACAGCTTGCTATGTAAATATATACTGATGCTGAATTTAATATCAATTTTTCTACTATTTCAAAGAACAAACTGAAGAAAAAGAGAATGCCATGGTAATACACGTTTATTTTTGTCCATATCAGCACTGAAATCTTTAACTCTTACACTTCTGCTGCTTGAGGTAAATGGCATGACTCAGAGACAACAGTAGGTTATTGACGTTAGTGTGGGCCAAAGGAGAAAGAAACAGGAATGTCTGAACCTTTTGCTAACAGCTGGATAACAACAGGACACAGGACACAGGCATTTGGGGCTCTGTCAGGACAGTGAACCCCAGAAGACTATCTTGCCAGCCCTCTGTTCACCTGGACTTCCTGTGTGACCGTATCTGCAACCCGTTTCAGTCTTGATTAATTTGGTGCAAAATCAGACTTCACGTCCCAGCTTTTCTTGGCCTGTTACACTTCTGGTTGCCCTCTGCTATTCAAACTGTCTCTCTCTGACATTACAGAAATTAAATACAAAATGCAAAATCGACAAAGTCTGACAAAAGCTTCAGTGAATTAACTCCTGTTGTTAAAAACAGAAAAAAAAAATAAAATTGGTTTGGCAAAAATGATTTATTCTACTTCACTTATTTCAACTCCAGAGGAATCCGTATTCAGCTGTGAAACCTCAAGCTTGTTGTATTGTATGATAACATGTAGAACCTTAGGCAGGACAAACAAGAGGTCTGTGTAGTCCTGTGACAAGTCTGTCCCTGCTTAATACAAGTGAATGTCAGGAGTTATAGCTTTACATCTTTTCATCTCAATTGGAGTCATGCATTAGTATTTGCAAGACTATCAGATATGAGTACAATACAGATACCAATGACCATTGAAAAACGAGCGTTCAGATAGGGGGTTAATGCATCACATTTTCAAAGCAAAAGTGAGTCTTCAGGTTAAAGGTAGAATTTTTGTTTAAAGTGTGAGTAAAACCCAGCTTACGACAGCTAATAATTACAATGCATAGCCATGGGAAATGCAGATCTAAATGCAGGTGTGAAACAAAGTAGGTAGGCATATGCAGGTGCCCCAGATCTTGGATGAATGCTTTTCTTCTTTTGACTTTTTGTAAAAAAAAAACAGTCTTGGGTTTCATTCGTCCTCATTTCTGTCACAATTGTATTACTTCCCTACATAGATACCTTTAAGTATCGTTTCTTCTGTGAAGCCTACCAGCAGAATAAATTCAGATGAGCCATAGTACAAGGAGAAGGTGCAAACACCTGTAAGAAGGAACGGTCATTGTTTCTGGCACAGCACTAAACAGAAAACAGCAATGACTAATGCTGCCTTTTGTGAACATAAGGAGGCTTACAGGAATGTCATCTTGAACACTTTTGTCCTCTGACAGTGATGTATTACTAATGAAAGGGCCCCTGTGGTGAGAGAACTTCCTCTGAGTACGCTACCAAAGGTCACTCCCCTTCAGCTAATGTGCCTGTGGGTCTGCATCCATTGCTGAAGTTTCAAACCCACAGAGAGAACTTTTTCGTCTGTTTTAAACTGGTGTCTCAGTTTCATCATTAAAGAAACTTGTTCCTCATTCCCTGCCAGCTGTTGCCATCATTCAACTAGACCTTTGCCCATGAGAAGTTGTAGAAGAAGGGAAGGGAGCATGGTCAGACATGGACCTGATTGATTTTAAATTGGCACATGCTGTTATCTAGTAACCAAGTGGTCTGCTAAGTGTGATGTTAAGCTCTGTGGGACAGAAAATCATGATGACAAACACAAAGTAGAAGAAATTGTAGCAGCAGGAAAATAAGTGTTTCTCTCAAGACTCAAATAAAGGCTTTCCCTTGCTTAAGATCTTCCCGAGTGTATCACAGGAGTACATCCATTCACACAAATCCTCTGTTTTCTGGTTTCAAGGATATAAAACAGGTCAAAGCCAAATTGCATTAACTAGTCTTTTCCTTTGGAAAGCTGCACTTCAACAAACCCACCCAAAGTTAAACGATGACTGCCTGTGTGTTCCTCAGCCTTTAACTGTATTCAAACATTGTGAGACTCTCCGTGGCAGGGGGGTTGGAACTAGATGATCTTTAAGGTCCCTTCCAACCCAAACCATCCAATGACTCTATGATTATGTAACTGAAAACTGTCTTTCTTTGACATTTTGATTTACATTGAAAGGTGGTACTACGCTGTTTTATTCATAAACAGAAGACTCAGTGTCAGGTTGTATAGAAGAACATATCAGGTCTTCCCTAAAATTTGCCATTTGCACTTTCAGGACAGAACAAACCTTCTAAATATTTGCAAGTAAATTCAGCAGTGAGTTCACAAATTAGAACAAATAAAAAACCCAAAAGAAACAAAAAACCTGTGCTGTCTACCCATTGCTGGTAGTATTACCTATGAATGAATACAGTCTGTTGACTTTTTCACACTCAAAATTTTATCATTCTTTGCATAAAGAACATTCCTGGAAAATAGTTTGCAATAAAGCTAGCTACTGACATTCATTATATTTCATGTCTGTGAGCCTAGAAAACACATTTAAAAACAAGAACATGGCTAATTCTGAAGTGGTTCCATTTGTCTTGCTACAGAAAATGAAGACAATCAACTGACCTTGAGGATTATGTTGCATATTGATTACTCTTCATGTAATTTGCATATAAAAACATTCTGTTGCTTTTAATGATGTGAAGGAAACTGGTCCTGTATGTTGAAAAGTTTTATCAATGGACAGCTAACAGAATAGTAGCTGCATTTTAAAGTGCTTGTGACTACACATTAGTTTGGGAAGCACCCCCCTGGTACTGCACTTCTAAACAAAACCAGTGCTGGGGAAATAAAGCAGTAGATGAGGCAGCCTGTATTATTCCATAAGGGAATAATATACGCCTTTGAAGATCAAATTAAAGTACAAGAGAAGATACTGTAGTGTCTATGATGTCGTTATTCTGTGACACCATAAAAAAGCAGGCTAAGGTCAAATCAGAGCCTTGATTGTACATATCTTTCTGAAGAAGCTGAGGCTTTCCTTAAACTTTTAATTTCCTAAGTTTAAAGATTCCTTTTCCAGTCATTGCAATTTGTATGGTAATGTTTTGACATTAAGATACTAACTCTTGCTCTTATTCTCAAGTCCATTTTGAAAGCATTTTGCTTTGCTCTTTTTTCCCCTGCAGTATTAGGTTCTGAAGCTTAACTACAGCAAATATTTTAATAACTTCAGTAATGTCCATGTGAGGTATTCCTCTGGGCTTGAGCTAAGTATTGTGAGTAGCTGAACTGGACATATAACCCACAGTGGAGATTTTTCTTTAGTTTATTATGTTTTAGTTTATGTAGTAGTTTATGGGATAACTGTCCAATCTGGCATATGGAGCCCAGAAATTTAAATGCTATTGATATAAAAGACTGAAAAACCCAAGATGTGCAGCACTTCTGTCACCATGAAGTTTTTAAGATGTCAGTGTGTTAGTATTTTCAGACTACACGGGGATTAATGTTGCTGAGCTGGAAGATCCTATGTGGCTGCTTTGGGTGTGTGACACTGCCCTCCTCTGAAGGCAAGAACAATGCCTTAGCTCTGCACTATATAACTTGAAAGCAGCAAATCTCTGCTAAGCAGCAACCACCTAAATTCCACTGTTTAACTAAAACTATGGAAAGTATTGAGGAAAAAATGTCTGATTTTTATCTCTGCTGTTGCTGCACAATTATGAACAGTTATAATGAGCACAAGGATATCTAGAATTTTACTGAAATACCTATTTTATGTTTATAATAGAACCAGTGGTATGCAAGTGTGTGTGTACACATACACACATCTGCATGTGACTGTAATAATTAAAAATTCATTTCCCTTGGCATACACCAAAACTTTTAAAGAGATGACATCTGTATAGATAACAATACCAGCCCATATCATTATTATTGCCTATGTTCTGCTTGAGGAATTCAGAAAAACAGAGAGTTATAAAAAAAGTAAAGCTGGTAGAGTTTCATAAACAGCAAATTTTTATTCTCAGAGCTTAGTTTAGAAAATGATGTGGTACGTTGTTCAAGGATAATACATACCAATTAACATTTTAAAGAAGCTTCATTATGTGAAAATAAAAAGAGTATGGACAATACAGTTCTCAGGACCTGCATAACTGGAAATTTTAAAAACACTACTGAAAGTGTTTACACAACTGTTTCTTTCACACAAAGGTGGTGGAAAATTAGCCACATATAAACAAAGAAGTGAGTAATTTACTGTTCAAAGATTGTGTGATTTTTGTAATAGGCTGCAATATTTTTTCTGCATATGTGTTTCCTTGAAAATGCCAAAAAATTTAAAGTAGCTATCTTACAAAACATCATTAGGTATTGTAAGTCCACTAGGTGTTTCTGAGGCTGCAAATGGATGGAAATCCATTGCAGAGATGCAAATAGCTGTGCCCATCATTCAAAGTCCAGCTCTATGCAGTGTTGTAGTACATCATCTTTAAAATATTTTGTAAACACATCCTTTACCTTCAGATGCGTGCTACTGCTACTACTGAGAACAATAACAATTTGCCAAGAAATGGTGAACATTTTTATCAATTCTTAGAATGGGGTGGATTTTTCTTACTTCCAAAAACTGAGCCATGGATTTAAAAGAAGCATTTTCAGTTCTTGTAAGCTTAAAATTAGACCAAGCAGCTTTGTTTGGCTTGTGCCTTTATGTAAGTCACCCTCTCCTTCTGCTCAACCTGCTGCTCTGCTCTTGTGAGCCAGCGGGGCATTCAAATATGAGAACCATGCACGCAGCAGACTTGAATAGCAAGCACTGGACAACAGCTATTTTTGAAGGAGAAGAGACTGGCTTCTGACAGTTCCTGTGACCTATTAACATTTTATTTAGCTTTTATTTCTGAGTAATAGTTTCCAGGTGAAGTAAGAAAAGTGTTTTGAAAAATAAACGAGGAGCAACTGCAGGTACTGAAGTGGAAAGCGAAGCTCTGTCTTTTTGATTGTTTTCCCCTTGTTTTGTATTTATCTTGTATCTTTATTTGAATAAAAGGAGCATAGAGGGCAGTAGCTCCTGAGGAACTGTAGACATTACCTGCTTTTTCAGAGTTTGTATAAAGGGCACAGCCAGCAGCGCTGAGAATGGCTTCAAAGGAAGCAGTCAGCTGGGAAAGGGCATGGGGTGAATATTATAGGTTTCTGCCATTATTTCTGTTCATCCTGGTTTTACTTACATGAAAATGAGAAAAAGGAGATCTCCTAAAGCTTGAATGATCCCAAACAATTTCAGGCATGAGAAGGAGCTATTCAGCTATACAGAGATGTGATTTTGATTGATTTAACCACTTCAACATGAAGAGCATGCTAGAAAAATATAGATTTCTCAAGTATCTTTCATAATGTTACAGCACACACTAATGCTATTTTGATTTCTGAAGAACCTCATTCATTCTGCAATGTCTTATCAGTTTTCTCTTAGGACTCCAAATTTTGCAATCGCAAAATATTTTTGTCCAAACATCATATTGTAATGTATTACACTGTCAAGCTGTGGTGAATCAAGCCAAGCCTTCTGACAGCCACAAATCTCCAGGCTCCCTCTTCAACACCTGGTTGAGAGATAGGATGGATTTGCTATTGTGTACATGCAAATTAATATGTTGTGTCTCTAGGGATGTGAACACCCTTCAGATTTGTCCTGAGAGCACCATGAGGTATTGCCTCCCCTTTCCCTTCTCAGCTACACTAAAGGGCTTTAAAATACAACCTTAGCAATGGGCTGAACCCAGACTGGCAGACAGAGCTGGTTTGGGTATTTTTTGTTTATTTGTTTGCTTTGTTTTGTGGGTTTTTTATGTTTTGTTTTTTTTTTTTCAAAGAGCCGTATGTGGCCTTTGACAAGGTGATCATTAAACGTGGGGAATTGTTGGGCAACCTTCTGTTTTTCAGACATCTGTGGACTCATTTCACTTGTAATTTCACATGTAATTTAATTTTTATATATTCTATAAAACACCTAGGGCCCAATCCATTTCCCTGCCTGTAAAAATACCTCAGTGATTTATTTAGGAGTTAAATCCTTCCCTTGGAATTGTAAAGAATCATAAATATAATTCTAATCTGAACAAATATCCACTTTGTCATCTCATGCAAGCCAGGGGTGAAATTCACAAGAAATATATATAGATAACTGAATTATAATTCAATGCAAAACATATTTCTCAATACTACTTTGCTCAAATTTCTATTTCACATAGATCTCTGAGCATGTCTGTAATAAAGAGTTATACCAGTATAGCAAATCTATTCAGGAACTGATCTAGTTATAAGTATAACCTTATAAGTAGATTTAAGTTGAGTTATTTTAAATTTATGCAGAATTAAATACATTTCAGCAATGGTTAAATGGTTTAGGTCAAACAATTAAATTATTAGATTGTACTCATCCATGGGATAACACACCAACAGCAGGGGTTTGTGTGGGTTTCATTTGATAAAGATAAAATCTATTTGGAAAAGTTTAGAAACAGTTTGGATAATATCTGAGCTAGAGTTTGTTTAAATGTTGTCTTTAACACGGGAGAGACACAAACAGGTCATCAATTTGGCATCACATTTTCAAGAAAGCTCAAACTTTGTTACTGACTGTGCATTTTGCTTTGCACTTTGTAGGGTCATACACATTTGTATAAAATTATTCTCTCCAGTATTTTTAATGCTCCTCTGGATGAGTGTAAGGCAGGTTAATGCATTGGAAAGACAGGCTGCTGATATCTCAGAAACCTGAAATTGAAAAAAAAAAACAGAAAAAAGTGACCTTGTTCTCCTACGACAGTAACAAAGTTTGACCCTGGTATTCTGGGTTCTCATGGAATAAAAAGTTTCTGAGTGCCTTAAATTTACAGTGAAAAAGCTTTAACTAATAGAAATTACTGCAGGTATTATAAACTCTGAGGAATTAAGGGAAAATTATGAAAACCAGTTATGTCTTGAATATGTAACGTGTGTGTCCCTGACCTACTACCAGAAATAAATCACCCATTTTTTTTTGTTTCAGAAACTACAAGTAAAGCTCCTGCATCAAGCATAAATGAAAGTATTTTTTCTTCCACCATAAAGCCTTATGTTCATCCACACGAGCCAGCACTACATCTTCCAGGAAAAAGTCTCCTGCTTTAAGTAACTGTAGGGGAGGTAAAGGAAATTTACTGCAAACCACCCATGGGCTTAAATTGACATGCAATAAGAATGCTAGCACCTGACTTTCCATTTTCTACTGGGGAAAGACAATGATTTTGTAAATTGTCAAGACTCTGTTGAGAAGTATTATCATACCACTGTGAAAATATTTTCCAGTCCTGGATGTGCCAAATGTAAAGGAAATTCTTAAGCCAGTAAAGCATCCCTTCTTCCCCAGTTTTGTGGACTGATTAACAACATGAAATCTTCACACTGATATTTCCCCAGAAATTGTTTTCTCTCATTTTGCTATTAGATATGCCATCTGCCAGTATTTTAATTTTCATGAAAAGCAAATTCCACTCCTTTGGTAACCTGCCAAATACTTATCAGTTTGGTATACATGAAGACAAAATCCAGCATATGAAACAGTTCTCTTTAGTCAGCTCCAAAATTAATAGGAATGAAAGGCACAATGACAGCACCAAACCCAAACATATTTATTCATTAACCTGGTCATATTTCAGATCATGTGAATAGAAATGAGTGGGTAACCCCGTGAGTTTGCAAAACTGAGGAAGTCTGGCAAACAGAGGGAAGGAGAAAGGTTTCTCCCAAATTAAGAGTAGCAAACCATGAAAAGAGTTCTCATTTTCTGTACACTGGCAATCTGTGGCAGACTTTTATCTATATAGGGTGAGTGTTCTTCAGAGGGCTGGTTTGGAAAAGCTTAGTTTGGATACTCTGAAATGCCTCTGGGATTTCAGACCAACCTTTCTTCACCACAGCATCAGCTCTCCAGTATTATTTTCCTGCTTTGCTAGGTGAGGTTGTTAGACAGTATGAATGCCTCTGTGAGCTGTATTTGTGTTTTGTGCCCAGATGGTGGCAGTGGAGGGGGCTACAGAGGTGGTATCTATGAGAACAGACCAGGGGCTGCCCCATCCTGGACACAACCAGATATAAACCACTCCACAGCACAAGACACGGCTGAGAAATCATATTTAAGAAAGGGCAAGACCACCAGTGAAGTGTGAGAAGGAAAAAAAATGTGTGAAATAACCCTGTGAACACCAACGTCAGTGCAGAAGGAGGAGGAGGAGGATGTACTCCCTGCAGCCCATGGAGGGTCACACTCAGGAGGAGGTATTTCCTGCATCCCATGGAGCAAAAGCCCCCAAGCAGGCTTATACTGAAGGACTGAAATAGTACTCTGAGCAGAAGGTAGACTTGGCCAGGACATGAATGCTGTAGAAAAAAATATCTTGGACATATTGAAATAGAGAGCTTAGAATTGTTTATGAAGAAGGGGATATGGTTTATTATTAATCAGAACCCCCCACAACAAGCTATCAAGAATTATTCCTCCTGAAACACGGCTGAAAGTGCCACTGTAGCTTGCTTTTTTTTTTTTTTCTGTAGCTCGTGCAACTTGTAAAAGACCTACTCCCTCCACAGAGATTTAGATTTCTGTGTCATACCTCCAAGTTTAAAAGAAAATCAAAAAAGAATGGCCATTGTATTTTGCACAGAACTCACTTCGGCAGATGTTTTATCTGTGTGCAATGACTGTTAGATTAGAGGTCTCAAACTGAGACAGCCCTTTTGGGGTTCTTCCTCTGTTGAGACATCAGACCAATTCTGACCTTTTTTTTTCTTAACATGAGGCATATTGTGTTACAAACGCAGAGAAGGAAAAAGTCAGGCAGTTAGAGAAGCAGAATAAAAAGCCAGCAAAAAATAACCATAATTAAAAGTATTCAATTACTTGACTTTCAAATGAAAATATGTTTAAATAAAATATCCTCAAACATGTAAAATATTTAAGGCTATACAGAGAGATATTTTAAAATCATAACATATTAAAACTATTTAATTTTTGTGATATATTGTGAAGAAAGGCTACAATAAAGTGCATGGACAAGAGATGCTTTGGATAACTTTCTACAAACTGGTTACGTTTGAGATTATGTCACATTTCAAGTCAGCTTTACGAGTTCCATATAATTCCAATAAGAAGTCTGAGTCTTCTTTAGCTGTTCCACAACAAAAAGGAGTTGAATTGCTGTTAAAATTCCAGAGATCTGCTTGTTTGACTGAACTAAATCATTAGGTTCAGTGAAAGGTGAGAACAACAGATTTCTTTGGATATGCACCATCTAAAGACATTTGAAGCCATATCTTTACCTCTGCTGACAAGAAATAGAGATCTTTAGGTAGCAAAGAAGGTTGACCTGTATAGGAAATGTTTTTTTCTATGCCACATGTTAAACATACATCATTTGAAGTGATCTGCTTCCAAGCCATTTACCAGCCAAGAATTATTTAAATAAATTATTTGGATAATAATTTCAAATACTGAATAAATTAGAGGCAAATCATAATCTGCTCATAGAAAATTCATGCATAGAAAAAGAGTAAAATTCATCAACTGATTTGCTAGCTATGGATTAATTGTCTAGCTCAAGGCTAAGTAATGTTTAAGCTCTGTAACCAGAGTACTGAACAGTGCAATTGAAAAAATAAAATTTGCATCAAATAAATACTCAACATCTTTCTCACCTGAAGATGGAAATAAGTTCTATTTATTTCCTGAGTGCTTACAAACAATTACATTTGGAGAAGTCTAATCATAGATTACTGAGCTTATCCAAAATCTGTTCTATTCCAATAGTCTGTTCCCTCAAGATACTAATATTTCTTCAATTAATCTTATTTAGGATAGGTGGGTCTTCCCCTTATTGTTCATCTTCCCTAATTTCATTTCTGTCCCATTATTCTGAATCACATGTAGCTGGTGGAAAATAGTACCTGGAGTTGAAATCACTGACAAAGTTAAAGATTTAATGCTTTATGATGACAAAATGTTAATGATGTAAGGTCTGTTAGGTTGTGTTTGGTTTTGGTTTTAATCTGCTTGCTTATTAGGCTGACCAAAATCTTAATGTTCTCACACCTGTAAAAGTTCATAACAAATCAAATCAACAGCCTTCTTGAGAAGGAGGACATTGTCTTTGGGATTGCTCAGATCCTTACTGCTGTGACTCAAAATCTAGCAATTCCTTATCAGATTTTCAGCAGGAAAATTTAGTGAAAGCAAATATGCTCAGTAGTGGTGCACCCCCATATCTCCCCCTGATATCTTTATCAATGATCTGAATGAGGGGGTTGAGCTGAGCACATCCTTGGTAAATTTGCAGATGACACCAAGATGAATGGGACTGTTGATCTTCTAGAGGGTAGAAAGTCTCTACAGAGGCAACTGGACAAGTTGGATTTACAGCTCGGGGCCTGTGGTATAAATTTTACCAAGGCCAAGTGCTGGGTCCTTCACTTGGTTCACAACAACCCCGTGTAGTGCTTAGGGAAAGGTGGCTGGAAAGGTGCCCAGTGGAATAGGTGTTGGTCAACAGCCAGTTCAGTATGAACCAGCAATGTACCCAGGTGGCCAAGAAAACCACTAGCACCTTGGCTTGTATCAGAAATAGTGTGGCCAGCAGGACTAGGGAAGTGATTGTCCCCCTGTACTTGGCACTGATGAGGCTGTACTTCAAGTACTGTGGGCAGTTTTGGGCCCATCACCACAAGGACGTTGAGGTACTGGAGCACTTCCAAAGAAGAGCAACAAAGCTGGTGAAGGGTTGAAATGCTGGGGTCTGAACCCCGAGCCCTGAATTAAGGTTGCCATATGGGTGATTCCCACAGCCCTTCATCCAGAGGTGGTGAGTTTGCCTTAGAGCTTCCCCCCAGGGTGCGGCCGGCCCTGCAGGGAGAGCCAGAAGGGAAATGAGCCCCAGGGGTCCCGCAGGGAGCTGACAAAGGTCAGGGCTCTGCTGGGGGATAAAAGCTGGGAGCACTGGCAGGGGGAGGGGGGTGTCTGTCTTTGGAGTGCACTCCCCAGAGCTGCCTGGTTCAGGGCAGACCTCCTGACTCTCCTGGAGCTGGGCCCTGCTCTGTTTAGACCTTTGTGAACGCGGGCTGATCGGGTGAGAGTCGCCATGTGGGCACCTTTCTCTGATGTGTTCAGCCTGCTGCTCTGGCTGTTTCCCATGCCAGCTGTGGGCATACCACCTGTTGTGGGCCGAGTCGTGTCCTTTGTGGGATCGTTGGGGGTGGCGTCGATCATGTCCCAGCTGATTGATCTGTTTGTACCCCCAGTGATCATTCATGGAATGTCCTTCTTGTATACAACACAGTCTGTGTATTGGCTCATCTTCCTGCTGCTGGTATCATTTTTGTTGGGCCTGGTCATTGGCAAAACAAGGGGATGGCAGATTCACCCACCCTGACAAAGACCTGACAGCGATCAGGGTTCGCCAAACACCCAATAAAGATCAGCGCTTCATGGGCATTAAAACTCAATCACATTGTTTCAGGCTCCTGGCTTGCCTTAGTCGAATTCTTACCCCCAAATAATTAGAATGGCTGCAGCTGAGACCTGACTAGGGTATAAATGGAGCCCCACTGAAGAGCCAGTTTGAGCTGGCCCTCCTTGGAGCAGTAGGTGTGGAGGCAGGGGCTCTCCTCTTGGCCTGGGACATCACCCAAGGAAACTGGGATTGACTGTGCGCTCACTCACTCTTTTGATGAGTGACTTCTGGACATATACATATATATATAGACATATATATAAAGACTTATATGTATATATATATATATATATGCCTTTGAGTGAGCCCTCATCCCTTATGGGTGAGTGATACTTTTGGAGTACCCTTGACTAGGAGGTTTTCCCTTTGATGAGCAAGTGTGCATACATTTTGGTTCATCTTTCTAAAACAATAATCTTTAAAATTTAGGAATTAGTTATGTTGTAGTATATTCCTACCTGACATTCAAATTTGTAACTTATTTTGGTCTGAGTGCTGGGTAATTTTTGGCTGGAATAAATCCACATTTTGGGTAGCTACGTTGCCTGTTTTGTAGATGTCTCTGTGACAAAGGGTACAGAGCACAAGTCCTGTGGGGAGTGGCTGAGGGAACTGGGGCTGTTTAGCCCGGAGAAAAGGAGGCTCAGGGGAGACCTTATTGCTCTCTATAACTACCTCATAGGAGGTTGTAGCCAGGTGGGGTTGGTCTCTTCTCGTAAGTAATGAGGGACAGGACTTGAGAAAATAGGCTCAAGTTGTGCCAGGGAAGGTTTAGGTTAGATATTAGGAAAAAATTTCTTCACTGAAAGGGGTGTCAAGCCCTGGAACAGGCTGCCCAGGGAAGTGGTGGAGTTCCTATCCCTGTAGATATTTAAAAGACAAGTAGATGTGGCACCAAGTGGCAGAGTTTAGTGGTGGACTTGGCAGTGTTAGATTAACAGTTGGACTTGATGATCTTAAAGGTCTTTCCCAACCTGAAAGATCCTATGAGTCTATGATTCTATACTCCATGCAGCTTCAGGTTCTATATGAAGAACACGAGGACAGTAAATCAAGTACACATGTTATATTTAAAATACTATGTACAGATTAAATATACACCTACTACAGGTAAAGTAATGACTTTTCACATCCTATTAATAAAGTGATAACCATTCTAAACTATTTGTATGACATCTTTATATTTATCTGTTACACAAGTAAAATATTACATTGAGAGTCCTGACTGACCTTCTGGTGAAGAACAGGTGTAACTAGGCTTATGCATCTTTTAGGCAATGAGAGCTGAACTACAATCTGAGAGTATATCCAAGAGTCTCACTCAGCAGATTTTCTAATTCTTTTCAAAGCTTTAGTCCTTAGAGTCATAACAAGCCTGTAAGAATCTTATAGCTTCTGTCTCAGTTTGGTCTACACAGCATTATTATTTCAGCTTCACCAGTCCTCTTCACCTTTCTCCCTACCTTTCAGCTGGTAAACTGTCTTCTCATATCATTAAAAATCAAACAAAATGCTACTGCAGTTTAGGCAGAATTTAGGTAATCTTGACCCTTCTGTTAGTTGATTACACCTTAGGGCACAGTTAACTAGATGAGTGAAGAAGGAACAGTATGATTTTTAAAAGCACTCCATGTGGGCCTAATTTTTTACCTGACCCGTATACAATCTTGATTGACCTCATTGCAAAGAGGGTCAAATTAACACTAGGATTTCACATCTCTTTAATATCTCAGTCCTACACACCTTTTGACCACAGAAATATTCTATTGTTTCTGATGGAACAGATAACAAGACCTCAGTGAAAATTCTCTTTTTTTTTTTCAACAAAACTACCACTAAGAGGGTAGAGTAAACAAACTCCAACCCACAGAGCACTTTTACAGAGATAGTCTACTCTATAAAGAGGGCTAAAACACTGGCAGTTTCTTAACTATCTGTGATTTCAACAAGACTGCAATGACAGGTGAGTTCTTGTTTAAATCTGTACTTCATTATAGATGTCTTAGCCTACAAATTTGTTTAACACAGCATTTACTAAGGAAATAATTGATGTCTTCTAATCCTGTTGTTACACTTCTCTTGGTCTTCCTGTGGCGATATCAACATAAATAATGAGATTCTTATTTTATATTGGTCATGATTAATTGATGACCAAACATTATAGATTAACCAACACCTCATTTATTTTGTAGCATTGCTTCAAAATATGAAAGCAAATGTTCCATTTATTATCTATGTCTCAGGAATAAAACTTCCAAGGAAAGGCAAATACAGAAGCACACATGCAAACTTGAAACATGCTAAAATTATACTGCAGATATAATTTTAAATTAGTGTAAACACAGTGGCATATTTAGAGTATCTCAGTAAAATTTCAAATAAATAAATAATCATAAGGCACTAATATTCCTATTCCAAATCAAATCCAAGAAAATTATCTCATATAGCTCCTACTAAAATATATGACTCTGTCTTCCTCTAAATGCCTATTTATCTAAAAAGTTTGGTTCATCTTTCCTTAAATTAGTTGTGTAGTAGATATATTCCCAAGAGATATCCAAACTTGTTTTTGCCATAAGGAGTGCTGGGTAGCTTTGGTTGCAATGAACCCCAATTTCTTGATAGCAGCTGCTGTCTTGTTTCATGAGCTCCTCCATGAAAATCCCTTTTAAATTTCTTTCATTATCCAGTTTCTAGAATGGATGTGCCTAAGCAGGTGTGGCATATACATTGTTGATGTTTGTGGTTATTGATTCCTGCATAAAGCTTATTCAGTATTTTCTTACCATTTCAGCACTATACATCTGTTAGGTGACACTTCCCAGCATTGCAATACTACAAGTTATCCCAATGATTTGGAGAGGAATTCTGACTGGCTGTCTGGAAATTACTTTATGGTATGCTAACACGTGTGTTTAAAATCTATCCAAACCTTCAAAGAGAATCATAATTCACCAATCTTTTCTTTTGTGGCTGGTAGATCAAAAACATTTGCTTCATCATTGGGTCAGCGAAATTTTCTTAACTGTCAAGAAAAAGAAACTAATAGAAATAAAGAATGCCACTAGTAATTGCTCCTGCTGTTTATATTTCATATTTTTACTCATAAGTATATGAAGAACCACTTGTAAGAGGTTTTGGTAATGTGAAAACTCTTTTATGTTTGTGTGTCAACATATTGAGTACAAAATGAATAATTACCAAGGAATAAGAAGAAGAAAAAGGAGAAAAGTTTCATGTAGGGCAGGATGACGAGTGCAAACAATGAAAGGATCGTGGCTAGGGTATAGGTTTGATTTTATTGAGTTGAGTGGTTATGAAGATAATTTTATTTCTGTTAGAAAAAGATATGATTAGCTAAGAAACAGAGCAAGTAACATGCTTGTTCTTCCTGGTAGCAGAATGTTAGTTTTAGGCAAATCAGTGTATTTTAAAAGAAGGATTACTTATGCTGAATGATTAATGCCTAGTAACTTTATACCAGAAATTGCTGAATTATAGTCTTGAAACCAGGGTCATTTAAATTATAAGTCTTTCTCATGGTACATATTTTGGCATATGTAATTCACAGTACATCCCATGAACAATCTTTATCAAGATTTGAAGAAGAAAAAGAACTCCCTTATTGAATAGTTATAGAGCAAAGGATTAAAGAAACTGTAAAACAAAGCATGCCATATTCCCACTACAAATTGAGCAAAACTGTTTGCAAAACTGTAAATATGGTAGGATGGATGAAACAGTCATTGTTCTACAGATATTGCAAGGGAGGGAGTGGGCTGGGAAGTGACATATCAAGCAGCAAAATAAAATTTAAAAAATCTGCACAGTGACATAAGGTACAAATCTAAAGATCTGTAAATTCTTTTAGTTCAGTTCCTCTTGTTCCTCTTACAGATTGTAAAAAATCCATGTACTTGTGAACATGAGCCAGAAACGTGCACTTGTGGCAAAGAAGGCTACCAGCCTTCAGGGGTGCAACAGGGAGAGTGTGGCTAGCAAGTCAACAGACTTGGCTCATCACTGTTGAGACACATCTTGGGTGCTGTGTCCAGTGCTAGGCTCCTCAGCACGTGGAAAGGCATGGACACACTGGAGGAAACTTCACTTCAGCCAAGGACCATGAGTGTGATTATGGGAATGGAAGAGCTGCCATACAAGGAGAGGCTGGGACTGTTCAGCTCAGAGAACAAAGAGCTCAGTGGGTCTTGATAATGTGTATAAGTACTTGATGGGGGGCCAGAAAAGAGATAGGGCCAGACTCTCCTCAGAGGTGCCCGATGATGGGACAAGAAGCAATAGGCACAAATTGGAATACAGAAAAATCTATCTAAACACAAACCCCCCACTTTTTCACTGTGATGTACTGGATTTTTTTACTAAGAGTTTTTTTTTTTCAAACACTGGAACAGAGAGGTTGTAGAATCTCTTTGCTTGGAGATACTCAGAACCTGACTGGACAATATGCTGTGCAAGCTGCTCTGGTGGGCTGTGCTTTGAGCCTGGGGATGCAATGATGTGTTTTCTAGAGGCCCAGGCCAAATTCAGCTATTCTGAGATGGTGTGATTCTATCCACTGAATACTTATGCATCTATTCTTTGGAAATAGTGTGATTGGCGTTGTGATTTAGGAGAGTTTACATGAAGGCTTTTTATATTATTGAGTTCCTTCACAGTTTGTGAGGAATGTTTGACGAACGATCTGAAGAAACGTTAGTCATAAAAAAATGCAATATTTTTAAATCTCATATATTTTTATTGTCTGTTCAAATCTTGATTGTTCTCATAGATTCTCTTT